>NW_024070203.1:85008843-85148203 GCF_014754425.2 Oryx dammah | reverse complement strand
TGGTAACGATAACCCTGTATGCGAGACAGCAAGAGAGACACAGATGTATAGGACAGTCTTTTTGACTCTGTGGGAGAGGGAGAGGGTGGGATGATTTGGGAGAATGGCATTGAAACATGTATAATATCATATATGAAACGAATCACCAGTCCAGGTTCAATGCATGATACAGGATGCTTGGGGCTGGTGCACTGGGATGATCCAGAAGGATGGGATAGGGAAGGAGGTGGGAGGGGGGTTCAGGATGGGAACATGTGTACACTCATGGCAGATTCATGTTGATGTATGGCAAAACCAATACAATATTGTAAAGTAATTAGCCTCCAATTAAAATAAATAAATTTATATTTTAAAAATTAAAAAATAAATGAAAATAAAAATAATGAAAACGAAAAAAGAAAGGAAGGGAGAAAAACCCATACAAAGTGCATTACTATCAGATATTTGCTCCTAAAAGACAGAAAACTAAGATGATCAAAACAGGCCTTTTTTATTTATTTGAAACTAATATTGAAACAAAGTCTTACAATCTTTTTAGTTTTAATTGAAATATTCAAGCTAGTCTAAGGCTCCTAAAAGACTTTTTTCTATCAGTGCTTTGCATTGGCTAGCCCTTTACCTGATTCACAGTGACATCACTACTGGCCAGAGACATTATTAATAATTATCCACCAAGATTTGGGAAGGTAACTATTAGAAAGACAAAAACATTTGCTTTAAGTTATATGTGAAATTCTAAAATATTTTGATTGATCACATTGAAATTCTGTCAAATGAAATAAATTTTATACTTGTGAAAATAAAAAATAAAAACTCTCATATTCTGAGACAAATTGAAAAAATGTTTCAATGGGTGAAACAGTGATTGCTATTGTGATGCATAGTTAAATGAAAATAAGGGTAAGCATAGATAAATACTAAAGAAAAACTTTATTGTGCAAATACATATTTTCTTGAAAGTAACCTTGGAAGATGTACCTCCCAGCTGAGTTTACACAAAGGTGTTGTCTATTGAAGCCAGTAGGAGTTATGATCATAAGATTTTTAAGGATTGCTAAAACCTCATAGAAAAGTCTGTATGATTTTTTTTTGTCTTAATTAAACAGGAGTTCTTGTTTCCACATTAAATTTTTTTTGCTAATTAATTTTTGAAACACCAGTTACCTAAAAATTAGGGGATGATCACTATTTTGGTTGTAAACTATCAGTTACCATGTTTGCTTTTGCACCTGCTTTGCAATTATTTTTTAACTATTTACATTTGAGTAATACCAGATAACCTCATGTCATGTTTTGGTAATGTCTATATAGATATTTCATCGATGGGAGGGCTACTGGCCATTGTGGATCAATCAGCTGGTAAAGTGTGCTTATTTGAAGTTTTCTGTTTTTAGCCTCATGATTTATTTACATGACTTTTGAGGATAAAGAAAAAAAAATTTCTTTAACTCTTTAGTCTTTAAGTATTCATAATACTTGTCACAAATAGAGGAAATGTATTATAAAGAATAAACTAGTTTTAGTGTATCAGATTTGATGTAGGCCCTATGCTTTGCTGCCTATATAAATTGTCTTCTTTAGCTTACTTATCTCCAGATGTTGCCAAAGAACCTCAACCTGTCAGACCAGCCCCATTCATACCTTAAGATAATCTAAATCAATCTGGCAAGTTGTTCAGCAAGCAAATGAAAATACCAGTTAGAAGATAAGAGAGAAATTCAGCAAGGGGATGCATAGTTTAGGCGGCCATGCCAGTGGATGAGATCTAGGAAAAAGTAGAACTGTTATCAGCTATCTAAAATCCATGCCCTTTTTGAATAAATACAACACCTCCTCACTGCATTCCCTAATCCTTATCAAAGCATCAAAATCCACAGGTTTCAGCTTTAGTTTGTGTGGTCTATTTTCTAAAACTAATATTTTTGCTTCACTTTCAAATTACCATAAAATTTAATATGCATTTCCAGACTCAGTTCGTTCAGTTCACTCACTCAGTCATGTCCCACTCTGCGACCCCGTGGACTGCAGCACACCAGGCCTCCCTGTCCATCGCCTTCTGGAGTTGACTCAAACTCACGTCCATCGAGTCAGTGATGCCATCCAATCATCTCATCCTCTCTCGTCCCCTTCTCCTCCTTCCTTCAAACTTTCCCAACATCATGGTCTTTTCCAATGAGTCAGTTCTTTGCATCAGGTGGCCAAACTATTGGAGTTTCAGACTAGAAATGATAAATGAGAAGAGCAGCAAGCTGAGCATGGCAACTTTACTAAAGGAATAGCCATGGCTTCCTACTCACCTCATGGGATTGCTAGGAGCGGCAAACAAAACCATCACGGTTGAATCCTCTGAGACTCAGTATACAAAAGTCAGAATTTACAGGATGCTCTGGTGGGACACAGATAACTCTTTCTAAATATATGTGCCATGGACAATCACTAGCATTTGTTTTGGGAAACCCTGGCATGTTATATTATAGCAATTGGTGGTTTTATTCATTATACAATATCAATCATATGGCTGCAGTATGATTCAGCCATATACATTTTATTACCAGTATTCAGATCATTTGCATCTAACTTAATGGGTAATAGCTCTCCAATTCTAAGCCTAGCGAGGCAGAGAAGCTCATGAACAGTTGTGGGTAGTGGCATGGATCTCATCTGTTTGGTATGGGGAGTCTTAAGTTCATTATCAAGATTTTGTAAAAATTTTACTGCTCTGTATAACTCTGCCTTTGAGAGGCCTTTACTGGGACCAGTACCAGTAAAATACTGCAAACAAAAAGAGCATTTTAATTAATTTTTAGCTGCACCACATCTTGGTTGTGGTGCATAGGAACTTCAGTTGCGGCAGTGAGAACTCTCCATTGCAGCGTGCGGGATCTAGTTTCCCGGTGAGGGATCAAGCCTAGGCCTCCTGTGTTGGGAGCACATTGTCTTAGCCACTGGACCACCAGGGAATTCCCACATTTTCACTTTTAAATCAGTTATTTGTGCTTACACTGTTTAGAAATTTGAATGTGATTGGGGTGCTATAGGCAGAATCTTTTGTAGATACTAATCAAGTTCTTCAACCAATTAACTCCTTCCCTCATAACTTCTGAGAGGTATCTTCTTATAAAGCAGATTTCAAGGGCAAAAATAACCAAATAGTTTTTTTTTTTTAAATTATATTAGTTGGGAATTTGGCTTAGAAGCAGAGTACAGAGCTCTAGTACAATCAATTGGGCTGAGCACATGAAAGGTCTCTATTTCTTTAGCTTGTTAGGCCTAAATAACCTCAGGTGAAAGCAGGCTCCAAGGATTGCTCTACTTTTAATGCTGCAAAGGGAATCCTAATATGCCAGTGCACACTAGTGGAAATGGAAAGAATGCCAAACAAGAGACCCCTGTTAGCTCTCCTATGTATTGCCGAAGTTAACTTCTTGTGCTCCAAACCTAGGGAGAGGGGAGAGGGGGGAGGGGGAGAGGACAGCCCCAAAGTGCCTCCACACCCCTTGCCCTGTCCTGCAAAAGAGAAAACTGTGTGAATTGTAGTTCCTTGGAAAACATTGACTCTTGAAAAAAGTGGCTTAATCAATATTCTGTGATATTATTATTCTCCTCCCTAAAGTGGAAAAAAGGGGATAAATGTGGAGCAACAAAGTTATCTCAAGTTATTTGGGTATATTTCTTGAAGGAAGCAGCATACTGTTTTCTGTTAGATCTTTGATAAAAAGAGGCTTTGGAGGGACCCTCAAGTCCCTGAAAAGTCATCCATCTTCTTATTCCTCGGGGACTAGTGGAAAAGTCTAAGCACACACATGCATTCTTTACAATCAGTTCAGTTCAATTCGGTCATTCAGTCATGTCCAACTCTTTGCGACCCCATGAATCACAGCACACCAGGCCTCCCTGTCCATCACCAACTCCCAGAGCTCACTCAGACTCAAACGCCCATCGAGTCAGTGATGCCATCCAGCCATCTCATCCTCTGTTGTCCCCTTCTCCTCCTGCCCCCAATTCCTCCCAGCGTCAGAGTCTTTTCCAATGAATCAGCTCTTCGCATGAGGTGGCCGAAGTACTGGAGTTTCAGCTTTAGCATCATTCCTTCCAAAGAAATCCCAGGGCTGATCTCCTTCAGAATGGACTGGTTGGATCTCCTTGGAGTCCAAGGGACTCTCAAGAGTCTTCTCCAACACCACAGTTCAAACGCATCAATCTTCGGCGCTCAGCCTTCTTCACAGTCCAACTCTCACATCCATACATGACCACTGGAAAAACCATAGCCTTGACTAGATGGACCTTAGTCGGCAAAGTAGTATCTCTGCTTTTGAATATGCTATCTAGGTTGGTTGTAACTTTTCTTCCAAGCAGTAAGCCTCTTTTAATTTCATGGCTGATTTTGGAGCCCAAAAAAATAAAGTCTGACCAGAGCCCTAGTGGGCAAAGCTGAGTCATAGAATTCTACAAAAGAGGCCTATTTGACTCCTCTTTCCTAGGCCTGTACCTAAATTTTTGCTTTCGGATTTTCTACTTTAATAAGAAGGAAGAAAAGACAATTTTGAGAAAAATAGCAACAAAGGTAAAAGAGTCTTTATGTTTAGAACTTTAGAACTGATCTTATCTGTCACCAAGGCTTTTAGGCCACTCAACATTTAGGGGTGTATGTGTTGGGGAGCATTTCAATACCAAAGTCACATGAAGGAACACACTGTATATGAGACAAAGAGTAAAACTGAGACACTCGTAGAACCCCAAAGATACCAGTCATAGCTACTGATGTACCTAAAAATCTCTCGGAAACCTTCAGCCAATGGCTGACTGGCTTTACTTCTTGATTATATTTTCCTTAGCTCCAACTCTTGAGACATTTATCACATTTTGTTTTTCTTTAACAGCCATCTTTTTCCTAGACTGGAAGCTCCTCAAGAGCTAAGACATGACTCTGTCTTCTTATTCTCTTACATTTAGCAGGCCTTCAGTTGATTTTTTACTGTTGAATGTTATTTGTGCTCTTGACTAAAACCATTGGGGAAGGTATTTTGCGGAAGATTCTCTTCACCTCCCCTAAAGCATAGACTGCATAGACATACCCAACATTAGCTCTAGAAGTGTTATTATTTGATTAACTAATGATTTTAAGAAAATTAAATCTTATACTTAAAAAAAAAAATTGCTAACCCCCCAGGGCAGGTAGTATGTGTCCTTACTCCCATGGACATCCTCCTTTCACACACTTACTTCATAAAATCTGCATTTGTAAACTACAGGAGCACAGGAAACAGTGTCTAGCTTGCACACTGTTGGATTCCGAGTGCTTATCACTTGGCCCAGCGTACATTAGGTGTTCAATTGCATTTCTTGAATGAATGAAACATTTAAAAATCTCTTTTGTAGATACTGATCATTAAGTGTGAAGTCGCTTTGCTCATTTGATCACTTCCATGTTTTTAGTTCATTAGAAGTCTAATGTGTATACTACCTATTGGATTTACTGCAGACATCCGTATTCAAGACAATTTTAGTGCTTATGCTTCAACAATCCTTACATTTCATTAGAAAGAAAAGGGAACAAGTGTTATATTGATATTTACTATAGCTGAAATAAAGTTTAGAAGACTTCTGAAACTCTAACATATTTATCTCTAATTCTTAACATTATAAATTGGTGCACAGAACTGTATAAATCTGGCAGTATAATATAGTTTTTACTGCATAAAAATGTCTATATGTAGATAATTAAATGTTTAATGATAGATAAAATTCATTTTTATATTTATATGTGGCCACAAATAACTCTTGGGTCAAAATGGTATTTGTATTTTAGATAATCCTCACAGTTCCATTTATTTAAGGTAACTTATACCTTTATCAACACTATTTTTCAGTATTTAATCTAAACATAGATACCAAAAATGATTATTAAACTCTTGAATTATTGAATTTCCAGCAGATTATACCTTATGTTTAATCGAAAATGATGTTAGAATTTGAAAAGTCAATTATAAAGCCAATTGCTGCCTCACAAAAAATTTTCCTATTTAAGTTGAAAAATGGAGAGAGAAAAGATGGTGGTAAAATCAAATTTATAAACTATCTTCTCTTAAAAACTTTGCTTTCTATATTTCATGTTAAGTATGTTTTAATTAACACTGTCAAATTAATAAAGCCCTTAGAAGTCAAAGCAATCCAGAAAGATTTTTCTTCTGAGAAAAAGTTGTTAATATAACATATTGTTAACATTTAGTCCAGGAAGCCTCAACTTTAACAAACATTTAAAAATAATTTACTTCAATAATAGGAACAGCAGTGTGGAGGAGGAATGATAAATAAAAGACAGGAAAAAAAGAAAGATACAAAACAAAAATAGTGAATTTCACACAGAAGCAAAGGAGCAGAGGGTAAATAACTGTAATTTGAGTCAAATACTCTTGTTATAACTTGTTAATCACTTGAGCTGTAATATTCAAGATGTGACATAATTTCCCATGCCTTTTGAAGTACTAATTGCATGACAAAGTACTCTTAACCTTGACCATGGAAGTTCTATGGACTTTCATTTATTCTTCATTAATGGGTTCAGACTCTTCTGCATCTGGACATATAGAAATGACTCTCAGCCTTCAAGGATAACCAATTAGAGGAGAGACACAAGTAATTAAATTGTGCTAACTGAAGCGACTTAGCAGCAGCAACAGCAGCAGCAGCAGCAGCAGCAATATAGCTTAATTTATACTACAATACTGGAAATGCTAGTTTTCATCACAAAAATATGTTAGGAAAATGATTCAAAAACTCTTTCTTAGGTTTTTATATATGTAGATCCTAAAATGGTAATCAGATCCATTTTTTAAAACTGCTGTTAGTTGTGCTTATAATACAATATGCATTCTATAGCAATGATACTTAAAATTATTTTTATATCTTCTCCCATCTAATAAAGGGCTTCCCAGTTTTCGCTAATGGTAAAGAAACCTGCCTCCCAATGCAGGAGACATGAGATGTGGGTTCCATCCCTGGGTTGGGAAGATTCCCTGGAGGAGGGCATGGAAACTCACTCCATTATCCTTGCCTGGAGAATCCCATGGACAGAGGAGCCCGGTGGGGCTACAGTCCATGGGGTCACAAAGAGTCATACATGACTGAAGGGACTTTAACAAGCACAAAGCATATAAGAAAATTAATATTGCTTTAGTCAGATTTTACTTCAAGTTAGTGTAAAACTTTTTTCTTTTCCCGGAACTAATGTGTGACCAGCCCGTTTCATAGTTGACATCTCAGAGTAACTGCACAAGAAAACAGGGAAACAAATAATTTAGTACTTAATATTGTTGGGGGAGAACCAACCAGCCAAGATGGCATGTCAGGCTCTCTCATGTCACGTTTTGTGGTCCATGAGCTGGACTTCAAAAGATGAGATCTGGGCAAATAAAGATGGAGAAGGGAACTTAGAGGTGACTTGTAGACATGAACAACAATTCCAAGAAATGTTAAGTGTCCTACATTAACTGGTGCAAAGATACAACTAAAGCATAAGGTTTATATGTGGTACACATGCAGAGAGAGGAGAGGAGGAAATGGGAATTGCAATATGTCATAACACAGAATTTGAACTTCTTACAGTAGTAGGGTTATTGATATTTCTCCCAGCAATCTTGATTCCAGCTTGTGCTTCTTCCAGCCCAGCATTTCTCATGATGTACTCTGCATATAAGTTAAATAAGCAGGGTGAACATATACAGCCTTGATGTACTCTGAACTAAAAAGCCTCTTGATGAAAGTGAAAGAGGAGAGTGAAAAAGTTGGCTTAAAGCTCAACATTCAGAAAACGAAGATCATGGCATCTGGTCCCAGCACTTCATGGGAAATAGATGGGGAAACAGTGGACACAGTGTCAGACTTTATTTTTCTGGGCTCCAAAATCACTGCAGATGGTGACTGCAGCCATGAAATTAAAAGACGCTTACTCCTTGGAAGGAAAGTTATGACCAACCTAGATGGCATATTGAAAAGCAAAGACATTACTTTGCCAATAAAGGTCCGTATAGTCAAAGCTATAGTTTTTCCAGTAGTCATATATGGATGTGAGAGTTGGACTATGAAGAAAGCTGAGCACCAAAGAATTGGTGCTTTTGAACTGTGGTGTTGGAGAAGATTCTTGAGAGTCCCTTGGACTGCAAGGAGATCCAACCAGTCCATTCTAAAGGAGATCAACCCTGGATGTTCTTTGGAAGCAATGATGCTAAAGCTGAAACTGCAATACTTTGTCCACCTCATGCAAAGTGTTGACTCATTGGAAAAGACTCTGATGCTGGGAGGAATTGGGGGCAGGAGGAGAAGGGGATGACAGAGGATGAGATGGCTGGATGGCATCACCAACTCAATGGATGTGAGTTTGAGTGAACTCCGGGAGTTGGTGATGGACAGGGAGGCCTGGCGTGCTGCAATTCATGGGGTCGCAAAGAGTTGGACATGACTGACTGACAGAACTGAACTGAATGACAGTAGTAGGGAGTCATTAAAGATTTTTGAGAGGAATAGTGAATGCTTTAATCAGTAGTAACTGTGACAGGAGGGGAAAAGGTGAATGTCATAGGGAGGAGAGAAATTAGGTTAGGTAGGTAGGACAATTGTCTAGGCATCTGAATCAAGAAGATAACCTATACAGCTCCCCTACAGATAAAAATTTTTAAGAGTTAATTATATAGCAGGATGGTGGCTGAAGCCTGGGATTGGTGACAAAGTGTGTAGGTAAGAAGAAAATACCTAACAGAAGCCTGGAGAACTGCCTTTTCTTAAAGGGCTGGGAGAGAGAAGCCTCCTTTCATTTAGGAGACTGAGGGCCACCAGTCAGATAGGAGAGTCATACAACTGAGCCCCGAGGCAAACCCAGTAGAGTATCAAGGGAAAAAGAGGAATAACATGGAATGTACAGTGCTTCTCAGGGGCCTATATAGCAGAGCATGACTGAAGAGTATGGGACTGAAAGGTAGACTTGACAAGAGAAGTTTTAATAAAATGGTAGCAATTTTTAAATTAGGGTGGATTTTGATGGATTGGGTAATATGAAGGTGAAAAACTCAATTCTTAAACTGAGGCTAGGTGAGTTGGTGGGGGAGATCAGGTGTGAATGCTTTCAAGTTGGCTGACCCTGACAGTCTGAGCCTGAGCTTTAGTTATGCATTTACTCTAGATCTAAAGGACATGTGAGAGTTGGACTATAAAGAAAGCTGAGCGCCAAAGAATTGATGCTTTTGAACTGTGGTATTGGAGAAGACTCTTGAGAGTCCCTTGGCCTGCAAGGAGAGCCAATCAATCCATCCTAAAAGAAATCAGTCCTGAATGTTCATTGGAAGGACTGATGCTGAAGCTGAAACTCCAATACTTTGGCCACCTCATGCAAAGAGTTGATTCACTGGAAAAGACCTTGATGCTGGGAAAGGTTGAAGGCAGGGGAAGGGGATGACAGAGGATGAGATGGTTGGATGGCATCACTGACTCAATGGACCTGAGTTTGAGCAAGCTCTGGGAGTTGGTGATGGACAGGGAGGCCTGGACTGCAGTCCCTGGGGTTGCAAAGAGTCGGACACGACTGAGTTACAGAACTGAACTGAAAGGACATGTTTATCTGGCCTAGAGATGGTAGACTTTTATAATACTTTCCTATATATCTCAGATTTAACCCTCAAATAAGAAAGCCAAGAATATGGTTGAAATTTCTCATGATTAACAATTTGACTCATATAGTTTAAATTAGGATGCATCATAGCTTTAGGAAAGTTGTGAGTTCGTAACAAAGGCTGTTAAGGAAGACCTCAGTGACTGCCTTAAAGTTACCCCAAAAGGTTTTAGCTTAACATTACATCAAGCCTGCAGAGTCTGTTATAAATGAGGTGAAAAGAACTAATTTAAGTAACTTCTGTAAATATGACTGCTGCAGCTTTTGTGCATATAAATGCAGGAAAACAAGAGCCACATCTTATTTTCACATCTCCTGTCCTAGTACAGAATTAGTACAGTGTGGGACACAAGGGAACAAATTATTTCCTAAATGAATAAATAAGGAAGGACTTTGATAGCATCATAAATACACTGGTATTCAGTCATGAACTTCCCAGTAAGTTCTGACACAGAATTTTTGTGTCTGACATTATATCCATTTTCAATTCTCCCAATCTTTTTTTGTTTTTTAGTTACTAGTTTTATTCTGAAATTTCAAATAGCTTTGACAGGTAATATGTGACTTTTGGGCTTCCCATGTATTTCAGCAGGTAAAGAACCCACCTGCCAAGGCAGGGGAGGTAAGTCACGCACGTTTGATCCTGGGGTCCAGAAGATTCCCTGGAGGAGGACATGGCAACCATGAAAAATTCTTCCCTGAAAAATCCCATGTACAGAGAAGCCTGGTGGTCACAGTCTATGGGGTCCCAAAGAATTGGACATGACTTAACGACTGACCACACACCCATGCGTGTGACTTCTATGTTTTACTAAAAGGGACCAAGGGTTAAAAGGCACTGAGGATGCAGTCTGTAAGAATTAACTGGCCCTCCTGCCTTCTGTATATAAAAAAAGATATTGAGATGGCTAAAAAGTTCATAGTTTTTCCATAAGAAGTTATACAAAAATCTGAACAAAATTTTTGGCCAATCCAATATTTTGCACTCATTTCCGTCAACGTGGCACACAATGAAAAGACACCTGTGATGGCTGCACAAGCATGTGATTATGCTTGTGAGTCAGGTAAGGATATAGGTAAGTGTCTATAACACACACCTAACACACAACTGTCTGTGGGTCAGGTCCAGGCCGTCGGTCCCCCAGGTCTGCTGGAGTGTTGGTCTTCCCTCTCTGACTCACCATGTGTTTAGTTCTCTCTCTTGAGACTGCTTTTGCTCCGACTCTGGAACTCTGTGAGCCACTCTGGAACTCTGTGAGCGGAATGTCCTAAGCTAATTTCCCTTGTTTCCTATTTCTAACCCCCATTTTTTCTCATCCACACTGATACATTTTCTCTGGAAGATACTGTGCCCCCTTCTCTCTTTCTTAGAGATCCCTCATCTTTTTCTTGGTTCTCTGCCACAACCTTGGGAGCCTGGACTTCAACTCTCCCAATCTTAAAACCACTGGTACAATAGTGTAGAAGGAAAGAAAAGAAGCTTGTTTTTATTGATGTCTTGAGTCTTTCCAGGACAGAAAACACTTGAACAAGTATACAGTAGAAAAAGAACACAGAGAGGTAGGCTAATGAGTTAGCAAGACAAATATAATAAGAATAGCACATTTATAGCACTCTGATAGATTTCTACGGCCTAACTGTACTCCATCACCTTAGATTAACTTGCTATGCACTATTAGTGTACTGGCACATGCATGATACTACTCTCTCTCTCTCAGGGCATTTCCTAATTTAAAAGAAAAACTGACTGCAAACAAAACTGAATTCTTGTACTTGGAGCTCAAATTCAATACAATTTAATGCCTTTTACCTGCTACCCTGTATTGCATTCAATTCACATATCTAATTTCTACACTGATCACCAGAATTTGATAGAGAAAAAAGGTAGCCTTGATTCTAACACAATTTTTAAAACCTATTTCGAACAACATTTTTAATATCGTTTGGAGCATCCTACTCTAAACTGAAAGTTTCCTCATTACTAACAGCTGACTCCTTTCAGGAACAAACAGCAGACACATCTCTCTGGACATAAAGCTGAAATTAGTTTATAAATGCTCCTTATGGTCTTAATGTCCATATGACTTCTTATATTTTTAAGAACTAGCTTTGTGCATTATGTTTATTATGTGGTTATAAAATAAAAACAATTAAAAATGTTTTAGCTGCATATAGTTTGGCCTAAAATTAAAATCTGAAAGAAAAGCTATTACTTAGAAACACAGAATGAGTGAGCTTCTATTAACTAATGTAATTCACAAATAAAGATTCCTAATAAGATTGTATTTAATTAAGATTTCTAAGTGGTGTACCTAAATGTTAATAAAGTAACTAAACCAGTCTGCACCTAGATACAAAAATATAAACCAAAATATATTCCTATGAACTCACAAATATTAAAAATAACTTAAATGAGGCATATGGGGAATATGGAGCCTAAGCTGATGAGCCATCATTAAACACCTAGACAAGAGTATGAGGATTGGTCAGTGGAGCAGAAGATCCCTTGGCAGAAGAGAAAGCACTATGGCTATGAGAAAAAATAATATGTGAGAAAGTAAGATCAGTCATTAACAGTCAGGATATTATTTAAACAGCTTTGAAGACAAATTTTAATACTTTCCATTTGTCTGTTTCTCACCTCATTCCACCAAACTTATTTCTTTGCCATAGGTTTGTCTTTGGGATACTTATATTTACTTGGGAACATATTTTGCATTTTACAATGTTACTAAAAAGTATTATTTAAAGAACATCCACTTGCTTACACCCAGCTTTCCTGAACTGGGTAAATTAAAACAATAACAACATGATATTTTGCTCAGGGCATTTAAAACCTCATTGCTAAGACAAAGTGAAAGCGAAAGTGTTGGTTGTTCAGTAATGGCCAACTCTTTGCGATCCCATGGACTGAAGCCTGTCAGGCTGCTCTGTCCCTGGAATTCTCCAGGCAAGAATACTGGAGTGGGTTGCCATTTCCTTCTCCAGGAGATCTTCCCCACCCAGGGATCAAGCTCAGGTCTCCCACACTGCACATAGATTCTTTACGTTCTGAGCCACCAGGGACGCCCCTCTTAGTCAAGACAAGTTCTATTCATATTACAAAAACTTAGACTGCAACCAAGTGCCAAAACATATGGTACAACTAACAATTGCGTAGGAAAATTCAGTCAAGTCAGGAAAAAGTAACGAGGTAACTAATTACACAGAATAAAGACGAGAGAAAATACTCTGACAATCATTTGCACTATGAACTAACTTAGTCCCGCATTATTTTCATTATTTAAAAAACTATTTTTTTCTCTTTTCAGCTTTATGTTGGATCCTGAACAATTAATATTTTCTTAAACATTTTCTTTATGGTTCCAAATGAAAAACAAGTTTTCATCTAAAACGTGAATCAGGTAAATTCTCTGTACTTATTAGTCTACTCTGCTGCTGCTTCAGTTCAGTTCAGTAGCTCAGTCGCCGAATCTTTGCGACCCCATGAATCGCAGCACGCCAGGCCTCCCTGTCCATCACCAACTCCCGGAGCTCACTCAGACTCACGTCCATCGAGTCAGTGATGCCATCCAGCCATCTCATCCTCTGTCATCCCCTTCTCCTCCTGCCCCCAGTGCCTCCCAGCATGAGTCTTTTCCAATGACTCATTGGTCATGCCATTTACTTTGTAAAATGCATTTTTGCATTTTACAAAGTAAATGGCCAAAGTGTAAGGTCGACCCCGAGGGCCATGATGGGCCGCCCCTTTCTCTCCCCCGCCGGCGGGGGAGGTCTCTAATGGAAGGAGCCTCCCAGATCCCGAGGACCAATGACACCACAATTCGCCAGCTAAAGCCGCCCCACCCCAGCCACGTAGAAGGACCTATCAGCCTGCGACGCCTCGGCCTGGCGACCTATCTGAACCCCCGTCCATCTAGCCTGACCATCCCTCCCAAGGAACATATAAAAACCACCTCCAACACGGTCCAGGGACGGACTTCCTCGACCTGCCTGTTCCGTCTGGGAACCCTGCCCGGGAGTGCTTCGCCATTACAAAGCCTGTTAGACACTCTTTTGGTGTCCTGGTCTTTTACCTAACACAAAGTGCTGGAGTTTCAGCTTTAGCATCATTCCTTCCAAAGAAATCCCAGGGTAGATCTTCAGAATGGACTGGTTGGATCTCCTTGCAGTCCAAGGGACTCTCAAGAGTCTTCTCCAAACACCACAGTTCAAACACATCAATTCTTCACAGTCCAACTCTCACATCCATACATGACCACTGGAAAAACCATAGCCTTGACTAGACAGACCTTAGTCGGCAAAGTAATATCTCTGCTTTTGAATATGCTATCTAGGTTGGTCATAACTTTTCTTCCAAGGAGTAAGCGTCTTTTAACTTCATGGTTGCAGTCGCTTGCCATGTCCGACTCTGCGCAACCCTATGGACTCTAGTTCAGCAAGCTTCTCTGTCTATGGAGTTTTCCAGGCAAGAATACTGGAGTGGGTTGCCATGCCCTCCTCCAGGGAATCTTCCCAAACCAGGTACTGAACCCAGTTCTCCCGCATTGCAGGCAGACTCTTTACCATCTGAGCCACCAGGGAAGCCTGAGAATAGTGGAGTGGGTAGCCTATCCCTTCTCCAGGGAATCCTCTTGACCCAGGAATCAAACCGGGGGCTCCTGCCTTGCAGGAGGATTCTTTAACATCTGAGCTACCAGGGAAGCCCCAGCCTACTTTCTACTTTCATTTAAATATATTTACCCTTCTTAAATGTCTCTTATAATTTTATCTTTAATGTGTCTTTTAGCTCAACTTTCAAAGTTCACTATTACTCTTAGTATTTGCTGTTACACTGCTACATTGTAAGCTAAAACCCTTTAGTCACAAAACCCTAATATATGAAAAAGTATGCATATATATTGGAGAAGGTGATGGCACCCCACTCCAGTACTCTTGCCTAGAAAATCCCATGGATGGAGGAGTCGGGTGGGCTGCAGTCCATGGGGTCGCGAAGAGTCGGACATGACTGAGTGACTTCACCATCACTTTTCACTTTCATGCATTGGAGAAGGAAATGGCAACCCACTCCAGTGTTCTTGCCTGGAGAATCCCAGGGACGGGGGAGCCTGGTGGGCTGCTGTCTATGGGGTTGCAGAGTTGGACACGACTGAAGTGACTTAGCAGCAGCAGCAGCATGCATATATATGAAGATATATGAAAAAAATATATAGAGGAATAAAATTGAAAAAATATTTACAGTGGTAACTTTTAGAATATTACTTCATAAGACAGCTTTTGTCGATGTCATAAATTATAAAGGTTAAATCAGTGTTTTGTGACTTTTCATTATCTGATTTTCTATGAGTGGAATTTATTCTTCAGTAATACCTACACCATTCCCAACTCATGATGCTGTAACTATTCACTTTATGTTACTTAAAAAGCTAACATATGACCCAATATGGCTGAAATCCTTATATACACAGAGAGACAGACAGCAGGGAGGCAGGTGCATAGAGAAAAGGCCACAAGGACACAGCAAGAAGGTAGCCAACAGCAAGGAGGAAGGTCTCAAGAAAAGCCAACTCTGCTAGCATTCTATTTTGGACTTTTAGTCTCTAAAACTGTGAGAAAATATCTTTCTGCTGTTTAAGCTTAGACAGTTAGTATTAATACATGAGCATATACCAGCTTTCACTATAATTGATAGACTCTTTATCCACCTGTCAAGTTAAAACCTTTTTTGAAAGTGAACAGTTTTGTGACATTGGATTATTTAGTAATGCAATACCATTATACCATGCATTAGTATCATCATTCCATGCATGTAAGTTAAACATATCAAGAAATGAGGGCAGCTTTACTTTAAGAAAACGTGGTTCAATATTTTTGGCACATAATCCAGAGTTCTAAATTTTCTTATGAAGAATAGACATTTGCATTTAAGTAATAAACTCAGCAGTGGCCACAGGACTGGAAAAGGTCAATTTTCATTCCAATCCCAAAGAAGAACAATGCCAAAGAATGCTCAAAGTACCATACAATTATACTTATTTCACATGCTAGCAAGGTTATGCTCCAAATCCCTTAAGCTAGGCCTCAGCAGTATGTGAACCTAGAACTTCCAAATGAACAAGCTGGGTTTCGAAGAGGCAGAGGAACCAGAGATCAAATTGCCAACAATTGCTGGATCACAGAGGAAGCAGTGGAGTTCCAGAAAAATATCTACTTCTGCTTCATTGACTACACTAAAGCCTTTGACTTCCCCTGGAGAAGGAAATGGCAACCCACTCCAGTATTCTTGCCTGGAGAATCCCACAGACAGAGGAGCCTGGCAGGCTATAGTCCATTGGGTTGCAAGGGTTGGACATGACTTAACAACTAAACCACCACCAGCAGAAAGCCTTTGACTGTGTGGATCACAACAAACTATGGAAAATTCTTAAAGACATTCCCATCTCTTTAAGCAATCAGACCACATTACCTGTCTCCTGAGAAACATGTATGCAGTACAAGAAGCAACAGTTAAAACCAGACATGGAACACCACACTGGTTCAAAATTGGGAAAGGAGGACAAAGCTGCATATTGTCACCCTGCTTATTTAACTTCTATGCAGATCACATCATGTGAAATGCTGGGCTGAATGAATCACAAGCTGGAATCAACACTGCCTGGAGAAACAATCAATAACCTAAGATATGCAGATGATACTCTTCTAAAGGCAGAAAGTGAGCCTCTTGATGAGGGTGAAAGTGGAGAGTGAAAAAGCTGGCTTAAAACTCGAACATTCAAAAAACTAAGATGATGGCATCTGGTCCCATCACTTGGCAAATAGGAGGAGGAAAAGTGGAAGCAGTGACAGACTTTCTTTCCTTGGGCTCCAAAATCACTGCAGATGGTGATTGCAGCCATAAAATTAAAAGACGCTTGTTCCTTGGAAGGAAAGCTATGACAAACCTAGAAAGCATATTAAAAAGTGGAGACATCACTTTGCCAACAAAGATCTGTATAGTCAAATTTTTCCAGGGGTCATGTACAGATGTGAAGGCAATGGCACCCCATTCCAGTACTCTTGCCTGGAAAATCCCATAGACAGAGGAGCCGGGTAGGCTACAGTCTGTGGGGTCACAGTCGGACATGACTGAGCAACTTCACTTTCAATTTTCTGCACTGGAGAAGGAAATGGCAACCCACTCCAGTATTCTTGCCTGGAGAATCCCAGGGACAGAAGAGCATGGTGGGCTGAGGTCTATGGGGCTGCACAGAGTCGGACATGACTGATATGACTTAGCAGCAGCAGCAGCGTGTACAGATGTGAGAGTTGGTCCATAAAGAAGGCTAAGTGCCGAAAAATTGATACCTTCAAACTGTGGTAGAGAAGACTCGTTAGAGTCCCTTGGATAGCAAGGAGATCAAACCAGTCACTACTAAAGGACACTAACCCTGATTATTCACTGGAAGGACTGTTGCTGAAGCTCCAGTATTCTGGCCATCTGATGCAAAGTGCTGACTCATTGGAAAAGACCCTGATGCTGGGAAAGATTGGAGGCAAAAGGAGAAGAGGGCGACAGAGGATGAGATGGTTAGATAGCAACACCAACTCAATGAATATGGTTTTGAGCAAACTCTTGGGGATAGTGGATAGAGGAAACTAGCATGCAGGTTCATGAGGTCTCAGAGAGTCAGACATGACTTAGTGACTAAACAACAACAACAAGTTAAAATATTTTAAAACCAAAATTTTAACCTAAGTGAACAAAGAATTATAAAATATGTATAAAACTTCAGGGAAATAATAAAATATGCAGCGGACAAAAAACATCTATTTTACTGTTTCAACCCTAGAAAGACTAGTATCTCAGCATCACTAGATCAACTAAGACTATGTACCTTATATACTCTGCTGTACAAGCTCATAAATGAAGTATTTTTAATATAATTTCTTTATTTGGATAAATACTGCTAATGAAAATCTGTTTATTCTGATAAATACTGCTAATGAAAATTCAATGCATATAGAAATTTGTTACCATGTTATTCTCTAGTCCAAATTCCTTTGAAACCACAGGTCCTCTGGGAAGCAAATATAAAGAGAATTTTTCCTATTTTTTTAACTGTTGGATAACTCAGACAAAAAAAAAAGGCTGAACTAAGATTTTACTTTTTAAATATAAAAGTTTATATAACATAAACTAATATAAAGTCTAACAAAGACCTTTATATACCTTCAATCAAGCCAAATAAAATTAAAGAATTTTCCACAGCTTCTATTGGAAGTAGGTAGTGAATATTGACATACATAGTCATATTGTGTGTGTCTGTGTCTGGTCATTTCTAAACGTGAAAACACTATGAAACAACACCTGGCTCAACTGTTTTAATTTATATACAAAGCAAAAGAACAATATGAATAGAGATATACAATGATTATTTAAATACGCTATATGTATGTACAAAGGCAAAGAGATATAAACAGTCTCTGCAGTCTTACTTTGATTGTATGCAGTAAGAAAGGATCAAAAGAGTTTGAAACCCTGGGGATTTCTGATATACAGATCTTCCTGAAAATGCTGGTTATAAATGATTACGAAAATACAAACTATAGCCAATCAATATATTGTTCTGGCTGGTCCATTTCAGTAGATTCAGAAAAAACATCAAATCCTTTGGATACTAGGCAGTTTCCAAGTGGAATGGTAGTATGACTTCAAAAGGGTTCTGCCCTCAGTAACAGTGCTAAGTAAAGGGCACTTTAGATTCCAAATTGGAATAGGTTCTATCACGTTTTTTAAGTAGAGTCAACAGCCTTTAAGAATAGATAAATAATAAAACAAACCAAGTTAATTATATGGTAAATCTTTTTAATTATTTTTTGTTGACATGACCCTAGCTCTTCTATAAATTACATGTATTTTTATGTATGTATGTGACAGTGTGTGTGTATCATACACATATAAATACTAGAACCTATGATATAACAGAAATAATAGGGCAAAAACAAGTGAAAAAAATTGGACCGTAGGTTTAAACTCATTTTTAAGTAAACCAATAAATTTATGGCTAGTGAAGGCTTTTTTTCCTATTTAAAGAGCAATCTTTTTCTGGGGGACAAAACAATGAAAAGTAGTATAATAAAGACCAAGATGGGAAACTTTGGACTAAAGTTTGAATCTGGGTAACAAGCCCAAAGACAAGTGAAGAAAAAGGTCATGGTTTTAGGAGTCCAGCATTCAGTTTAAGATAAACTTTCTGACAAATGATGTCCTTGGATTCCTCGCCAATGGACCCAGGGATCTGAGAGATTCAAACCAGGGAGAGTTTACACTTACCTTTATATCAGCAATTTTCAGTATCTGTGACACTGAGCTGGAAATTTTTTTTTTAAAGAATATTACCAGAATGACAAATTGTAGATTTATTGTATAAAATTTCTAGGAGCTAAAAGTTTAAACCCCCAGATTCTTCATCCGTACATGTTCTTGCTATAAGAAATTACAGAATTGAAATTTAATGCACCTCAATTATTTGCAAATGCCTCAATTATTCCTCTTTTGGAAATAAAAGAATCTTAGACAATGTTGTTATTATCACAAACCTAGAGATCAATCGTATATTTGAAAAGAAATACCTCTTAAAATATTCTACCTCCTGTCATTGAGAACTGTTCATTGAACATCCTGAATTATTCTAAGCCTCTATGGAGATTGTAAAGATCCTTTCAAGTGCTAGTATGAAATCAGTGGGAAACAAAACAAAAGCAACTTTAAAGTAACAAGAAATTATGTATCATATATACATTGTAGCAAATACTTTATATTTGTGAATCTTTACAGCTTACATTTCCATTCCATTATTACAAGTGATGAAAAACAAAAAATTGCAAGTAGCATTCAAATTATAAATACACAGTCTTCCCATTTCACTAACCAAATTCTTACTTTTCAGTGTTACTTCCCAATTTATGCAGGAAACTGCCTACAAAGCTGAAACTGATTAGAAAATTTTTAAATTTTAAATCTCTTTCTCATTTTAGGAGAAACCAAATACCCAACCATTGAAATTAAAAATAAATTGAATTGGCACAGTCATTACAGTTATTGTTACTAGATCCACTTCATTTGCAGGTGTCCAAAATAGAAAATGAATAATTCTTTATCTTCAAATACATATGTTCTTAAAATGCTACTTAAAGCTTTGGTTGTTTTCCTGTAATAAAGAAGAAAATGTTAATTTACCAATTAGGTTGAATGAATGTAGCTTTCAATAATTATTTTATTGAACAAATTCTGTGGCTTATTGTTTGCAGATCTAAATGCATGTTTCTATAGAAACTATTAAAGTAACTGGAATTTGTCAAAAAGAAAAACAGTTTTTTCATAGAAGAACATATGCAATTCATTTTATTTTTTTATTTTTTTTTAATTTTTTTTAAATGTAAATCCATAGTATTTATTTATTTATTTATTTTTTGATTTGAATAATTCATTTTAAAACAGATTATAATCCAAACCAGTTCTGTTTCTGTAGTACCTAATTTTTTAACAACGTTATTAATGCAAAAAACAAAAGTAAACTCAATTTCAGTGTATATGATTTGTCCAAAATAATGTGATCCCTGTAGGTTCCAAGGCTGGGTTGCTTCAGGCCAAACAGCTAACAAGGAGGGACAGCAGCCCCAACCATCAGCAGAAAGGCAGATGAAAGCTTTAGCAAGCATGGCCCCTGATAACCATACCAAGACCCAGTTCTACTCACCACTAGCCCCTCCCATCAAGAAGCTTGCACAGCTTCCTATGTAGCCTCATTCACCAGAGGGCAGAGAGCAGAAACAAAAAGAACTACAATCCTGCAGCCTCTAAAACAAAAACCATAACCATAGACAGTTAAACAAAAAAGGGAGAGGATCATAAACAGATGAAGGAACAAGACAGAACCTCTCCAAAAAAACCTAAATGCAGTGGAGACAGGCAACCTTCTAGAAAAAGGATTCAGAATCACGACAGTGAAAATGACCTGGGATCTGGGGAAAAGAATGGAGGCAAAGTTTGAGAAGATGCAAGAAATGTTAAACAAAAGCTCAGCCGGGAAAGAATCTGCCTGCAATGCATGGGACCTGGTTTGATGCCGGTTGGGAAGATCTCCTGGAGAAGGACATGGAAACCCACTCCAATATCCTTGCCTGGAGAATCCCATGGACAGAGGAGCCTGGCAGACTACAGTCCACGGGGTTGCAAAGAGGCAAACACGACTGAGCAACTAAGCAAAAGCACTAAAGAACAAACAGATAAATACAATAACTGAAATATAAAATACAATAGAAGGAAACAATAGCAGAATAACTGAGGCAGAAGAATGGATAAGTGACCTGAAAGATAGAATGGTGAAAACAACTGCTGAGAAGCAGAATAAAAAAGGATGAAATAAACGAGGACAGTCTCAGAGACCTCTGTGACAATATTTAACATGCCAACATTCAAATCATAGGGGTCCTAGAAGAAGAGAAAGAGAAAGGCCTGAGAAAATAACTGAAAAGATTACAGTAAAAAAAACTGCATGACATGGGAAAGGAAACAGTCAGTCAAGTCAGGGAAGCACAGAGAGTCCCAAACAGAAGAAACCCGAGGAAGAACACACTGAGACACATAGTGATCAAACTGACAAAAATCAGAGACAAACACAAAATATTAAAACAACAAGAGAAAAAGGAAATATCACATACAAGAGGAATTCCCATAAGGTTATTGGCCAAATTCTCAGCAGAAACTCTGCAAGCTGAAGGGAGTGGCATGATATATTTAAAGTGATAATAGGGAAGAAACTACAACCAACAATAATCTACCCAGCAAAGCTCTCATTCAGAGTTGATGGAGAAATCAAAAGCTTTACAGACCAACAAAAGCTAAGACAAACAAAATGATAAACAAAAGCACCAGACCAGCTTTGCAATTATAGGAATTCCTCTAAGCAGGAAAGTACCAACTTGAAAAAAAAAAAAACAAACTTGTGGATATATGTACTGTTATATTAAAACTTCCTTAAAAACTAGGAATAAAACCACATGACCCAGCAATCCCACTACTAGACATATACCCTGAGGAAACCAAAACTGCAAAAAGACACATGTACGCCACTGTTCACTGCAGCACTATTCATAATAGCTAGAACATGAAAGCAACCAAGATACCCATCAACAGATGAATGGACAAAGAAGCTGTGCTGCAAGTAAGCCAGAAAGAGAAATATAAATATCATAGACTAACGCATATATATGGAATCAGAAAGATGACACTGATAAATTTATTTCCAGGGCAGCAATGGAGAAAGACATAGAGAACAGACCTTAGGGCATGGGGGCAGGGGAGGAGGGAGAGGGTGGGATGCATGGAGACACCGACAGGGAAACTTACATGAGCATACACGTAAAATAGATAGCCAACGGGAATTTGCTGTATGCTCAGGGAACTCAAACAGGGGCTCTGTAACAATCTAGAAGGGTGGGATGGAAAGGGAGATGGAAAGGAGGTTCAGGAGGGAGGGGACATGTGTATACCTATGGCTGATTCTTGTTGATGTTTCACAGAAAACAAAATTCTGTACAGCAATTATCCTTCAATTAATTAAAAACAAAACAAACCAAAAAAACTTCCTTGTGCTCAGCTGCTCAGTTGTTTGAATCTCTGCAACCCCATGGGCTGTAGCCTGCCAAGCTCCTCTGTCCATGGGATTCTCCAGCTAAGAATACTGGAGTGGGTTGTCATTTCCTATTCCAAGACCTTCTGGAAACAAAGACACAAAAGAAAAAGCTACCCAAACACAACATTAAAGATGGTCATCAAACCACAAGAGAACAAAAGAGGGGGGGAAGATAAAAGGCCTACAAAAACAAACCGAAAATAATTAAGAAAATGGCAATAGAAATACACATATTGATAATTACCAATAAATGTAAATAGATTAAATGTGCCAGTCAAGAGACAAAGCCTGGCAGGGTGGATACAAAAACAAGACAAGTATATATGTTGTCTATAAGAGACCAACCTCAGATCTAGAAACACAAACATAGAGAAAGTGAGGGGATAGAAGGTATACCACCAAATGGAAATCAAAAGAAAATGGAATTATCAATTCTCATATCAGAAAAAATTGACTTTAAATCAAAGACTGTTATAATAGACAAAAAAAGATACTTCCTAATGATAAAGGGATCAATCTAAGAAGATGTAACAATTGTTAAATATATGCACCTAACACAGGGGCACCTCAATATATAATGTAAATACTAACATCCATAAAGAAAAAACAATTGACAGTAACACAGTAATACTGGAGGACTTTAACACCCCACTTTCATCAATGGAGAGATCGTCCAGACAGAAAATCAATAAACACAGGGTTAGTGACACATTATACCAGATACATTTAATTCATACTTATAAAACTTCCTATCCTAAAGCAGCAGAATACACAGAAGCAGAAGCTGAAGTGCACACAGAACACTTTCCAGGGCTGACCATGTGAGGTGAGCCTTGATAAACATACAAAAATAAAATCATATCAAGTATTTATCCAATCACAGTTCAGTTCAGTCATTCAGTCGTGTCCAACTCTTTGCGACCCTATGAATCACAGCACGCCAGACTCCTGGAGTCTACCGAAACCCATGTCCATCAAGTCAGTGATGCCATCCAACCATCTCATCCTCTGTCATCCCCTTCTCCTCCTGCCATCAATCTTTCCCAGCATCAGGGTCTTTTCAAACGAGTCAGCTATTCGCATCAGGTGGCCAAAGTATTGGCGTTTCAGCTTCAGCATCAGTTCTTCCAATGAACACCCAGGACTGATCTCCTTTAGGATGGACTGGTTGGATCTCCCGGCAGTCCAAGGGACTCTCAAGTCTTCTCCAATACCACAGTTCAAAAGCATCAATTCTTCGGCGCTCAGCTTTCTTTATAGTCCAACTGTCACATCCATACATGACCACTTGTAAAACCATAGCCTTGACTAGACAGACCTTTGTTGGCAAAGTAATGTCTCTGCTTTTTAATATGCTGTCTAGGTTGGTCATAACTTTCCTTCCAAGGAGTAAGCGTCTTTTAATTTCATGGCTACAATCACCATCTGCAGTGATTTTGGAGCCCAAAAAAATAAAGTCAACCATTGTTTCCACTGTTTCCCCATCTATTTGCCATCAAGTGATGGGACCAGATGCCATGATCTTCATTTTCTGAATGTTGAGCTTTAAGCCAACTTTTCACTCTCCTCTTTCACTTTCATCAAGAGGCGTTTTAGCTCCTCTTCACTTTCTGCCATAAGGGTGGTGTCATCTGCATATCTGAGGTTACTGATATTCTCCCGGCAATCTTGATTCCAGCTTGTGTTTCTTCCAGCCCAGTATTTCTCATCATGTACTCTGTATGTAAGTTAAATAAGCAGGGTGACAATATACAGCCTTGATGTACTCCTTTTTTCTATTTGGAACCAGTCTGTTGTTTTATGTCTAATTCTAACTGTTGCTTCCTGACCTGCATATAGGTTTCTCAAGAGGGCAGGTCAGGTGGTCTGGTATTCCCATCTCTTTCAGAATTTTCCACAGTTTATTGTGATACACACAGTCAAAGGCTTTGGCATAGGCAATAAAGTAGAAATAGATGTTTTTCTGAAACTGTTGCTTTTTCAATGATCCAGCAGATGTTGGCAATTTGATCTCTGGCTCCTCTGCCTTTTCTAAAACGAGCTTGAACATCTGGAAGTTCATGGTTCATGTATTGCTGAAGCCTGGCTTGGAGAATTTTAAGCATTACTTTACTAGCGTGTGAGATGAATGCAATTGTGCAGTAGTTTGAGCATTCTTTGGCATTGCCTTTCTTTGGGATTTCACGAAAACTGACCTTTTCCAGTCCTGTGGCCACTGCTGAGTTTTCCAAATTTGCTGGCATGTTGAGTGCAGCACTTTCACAAAGTCATCTTTCAGAATTTGAAATAGCTCAGCTGGAATTCCATCACCTCCACTAGCTTTTTTCGTAGTGATGCTTCCTAAAGCCCACTTGACTTCCAATCACAGATCACAACACAATAAGATTAGAAGTGAACCACAAGAAAAAAAACTATAAAAAAATACAAACAGGAGGAAGCTAAACCATATGTTACTAAACAAACAATGGATCACTGAATAAATCAAAAAAAGAAATAAAAAAATGCCAAAAGAAAAATGAAAATGAAAGCACAATGATCCAAAACCTATGGGATGCTGCAAAAGCAGTTCTAATACAGAAGTTTATAGCAATACAATTTTACCTCAAGAAACAAGAAAAATGTCAAAGAAACAACCTAACCTTACAACTAAAAGACTAAAGAACAAACAAAACCTAAAGTTAATAGAAGGAAAAAATCATAATAATCAGAGCAGAAATAAATGAAATGGAGACAAAGAAAATAATAGGAAAGAACAATGAAACTAAATGCTGATTCTCTGAAAAGATAAACAAATTTGACAAACCTTTATCCAGAGTCATCAAGAAAAAAAAAAAAGGAGAAAACTCAAATCAATAAAGTTGGAAATGAAAATGAGAAGTGACAACTGTCATCACAGAAATACTAAGGATCATAAAAGATTACTACAACCAACTACATGCCAGTAAAATGGACAACCTGGAAGAAATGGACAAATTCTTAGAAAGGTAGAGCTTCTCAAGACTGAACCAGAAAAAAAAACAGAAAATATGAACAGACCAATCAAAGAACTGAAATTGAAACTGTCATTAAAAAAAAAAAATTTCTAACAAACAAAAGTCAAGGACTGGATAGCTTCACAGGTGAATACTATCAAACATTTAGAGAAGAGCTAACACCTATCCTTCTGAAACTGTTCCAAAAATTTCAAAGGAAAGAAAATTCACAAACTCATTCTATGAGGCCACCATCACCATAATACCAAAACCAGACAGACAGCATAAGAAAAGAAAATCACTGATGAACACAGATGCGAAAATCCTCAACAAAATCTAGCAAACAGAATCTGACAACACATTAAAAGGATCATACATCATGACCAAGTGGGATTTATCCCAGGAATGCAAGGATTCTTCAATATACACAAATCAATCAATTTGATACACCATATAAGAATAAAAACCATACAATCATCTTAATAGATGCAGAAAAATATTTTGACAAAATTCAGTACCCATTTATGACAAAAACTCTCCAGAAAGTGGGCACAGATTGAATATACCTCAATATAATAAACACCATATATGTCACACCTTCAACTAACATCGTACTCAATGGTGAAAAGTTGAAAGCATGTCCTCTAAAACCACAAGTAAGACAAGGATGTCCACTCTCACCAATTTTATTAAACACAGTTTCGGAAATCCGAGTTACAGAAATCAGACAAGAAAAATAAAGGGAATTCAAATTGGAAAAGAAGAAGTTAAACTTTTCACTGTTTGCAGATGACATGATACTATACGTAGAATATCTTAAAGATTCTACCAAAAAACTACTAGAGCTCATCAATGAATGTGATAAACCTGCAGGTTACATAATTAATACACAGAAATCTACTGCATTTCTATATACTAACAATGAAAGATGAGAACAAGAAATTCAAGAAACAATCCCATTTATCACTGCATAAAATACTTAGGAATAAACTTACCTAAAGAGACAAAGGCCTGTATTCTGAAAACTATAAGATGCCAGTGAAAGAAACTATAAGACACAAACAGAAGGAAAAAATATAGTATGTTCATGGAATGGAAATATCAATATCGTCAAAATGACTATACTACCCAAGGCAATCTACAAATTCAATGCAATCCCTCTTAAATCACCAATGGCATTTTTCACAGAATTAGAACAAAAAATCTCAAATTTTGTATAGAGACACAAAAGACCCCAAATGGCCAAAGCAATCTTGAGAAAGAAAAACAGAGCTAGAGGAATCAGGTTGTTGACTTCAGACTATATTACAAAACTATAGTAATCACAACAGTATGGTACTGGCACAAAAATAGAAAAATAGATCAATATAACAGGATAGAAAGCCCAGAAATAAACCCATGCATCTATGATCAATTAATCTATGACAAAGGGGATGACTATATATTGGTAAACAGACAGTCTCTTCAACAAATGATGTTGGAAAAAATGGACAGCTACATGTCAAAAAATAAAACTAGCTCATTCTTTAACACATACACAAAAAAATCTCAAAATGGATTAAAGACCTAAATGTGAAACCAGATAGAATAAAACTCCCAAAGGAAAATGTAGGCAGAATACTCACTGACATAAATCTCAGCAATATCTTTTTCATTCCATCTCCCACAATAATTCTTTGGCATTGCCTTTCTTTGGGATTGGAATGAAAACGGACCTTTTCCAGTCCTGTGGCCACTGCTGAGTTTTCCAGATTTGCTGGCATATTGAGTGCAGCACTTTCACAGCATCATCTTTCAGGATTTGAAACAGCTCAACTGGAATTCCATCACCTCCACTAGCTTTGTTCGTAGTGATGCTTTCTAAGGCCCACCTGACTTCACTTTCCAAGATGTCTGGCTCTAGGTTAGTGATCACATCATCATGATTATCTGGGTCATGAAGACCTTTTTTGTACAGTTCTTCCGTGTATTCTTGCTACCTCTTCTTAATATCTTCTGCTTCTTTTAGGTCCATACCATTTCTGTCCTTTATCGAGCCCATCTTTGCATGAAATGTTCCCTTGGTATCTCTAATTTTCTTGAAGAGATCTCTAGTCTTTCCCATTCTGTTGTTTTCCTCTATTTCTTTGCACTGATCGCTGAAGAAGGCTTTCTTATCTCTTCTTGCTATTCTTTGGAACTCTGCATTCAGATGCTTGTATCTTTCTTTTTCTCCTTTGCTTTTTGCCTCTCTTCTTTTCACAGCTATTTGTAAGGCCTCCCCAGACAGCCATTTTGCTTTTTTGCATTTCTTTTCCATGGGGATGGTCTTGATCCCTGTCTCCTGTACAATGTCATGAACCTCCGTCCATAGTTCATCAGGCACTCTATCTATCAGATCTAGTCCCTTAAATCTATTCCTCACTTCCACTGCATAATCATAAGGGATTTGACTGAGGTCATACCTGAATGGTCTGGCGGTTTTCCCTACTTTCTTGAATTTAAGTCTGAATTTGGCAATAAGGAATTCATGATCTGAGCCACAGTCAGCTCCTGGTCTTGTTTTTGTTGACTGTATACAGCTTCTCCATCTTTGGCTGCATAGAATATAATCAATCTGATTTCGGTGTTGACAGTCTGGTGATGTCCATGTGTAGAGTCTTCTCTTGTGTTGTTGGAAGAGGGTGTTTGCTATGACCAGTGCATTTTCTTGGCAAAACTCTATTAGTCTTTGCCCTGCTTCATTCCGCATTCCAAGGCCAAATTTGCCTGTTACCACAGGTGTTTCTTGACATGCTAGTAAAGTAATGCTCAAAATTCTCCAAGCCAGGCTTCAGCAATACGTGAGCCGTGAACTCCCTGATGTTCAAGCTGGTTTTAGAAAAGGCAGAGAAACCAGAGATCAAGTTGCCAACATCTGCTGGATCATCGAAAAAGCAAGAGAGTTCCAGAAACACATCTATTTCTGCTTTATTGACTGTGCCAAAGCCTTTGACTGTGTGAATCACAATAAACTGTGGAAAATTCTGAAAGAGATGGGAATACCAGACCACCTAACCCGCCTCTTGAGAAATCTGTATGCAGGTCAGGAAGCAACAGTTAGAACTGGACATGGAACAACAGACTGGTTCCAAATAGGAAAAGGAGTACATCAAGGCTGTATATTGTCACCCTGCTTATTTAACTTCTATGCAGAGTACATCATGAGAAACGCTGGACTGGAAGAAACACAAGCTGGAATCAAGATTGCCGGGAATAATATCAATAACCTCAGATATGCAGATGACACCACCCTTATGGCAGAAAGTGAAGAGGAGCTAAAAAGCCTCTTGATGAAAGTGAAAGAGGAGAGTGAAAAAGTTGGCTTAAAGCTCAACATTCAGAAAACGAAGATCATGGCATCCGGTCCCACACTTCATGGGAAATAGATGGGGAAACAGTGGAAACAGTGTCAGACTTTATTTTTTTGGGCTCCAAAATCACTGCAGATGGTGACTGCAGCCATGAAATTAAAAGACACTTACTCCTTGGAAGAAAAGTTATGACCAACCTAGATAGCATATTCAAAAGCAGAGACACTACTTTGCCAACTAAGGTCCATCTAGTCAAGGCTATGGTTTTTCCTGTAGTCATGTATGGATGTGAGAGTTGGACTGTGAAGAAGGCTGAGCACCGAAGAATTGATGTTTTTGAACTGTGGTGTTGGAGAAGACTCTTGAGAGTCCCTTGGACTGCAAGGAGATCCAACCAATCCATGCTGAAGGAGATCTACCCTGGGATTTCTTTGGAAGGAATGATGCTAAAGCTGAAACTCCAATACTTTGGCCACCTCATGCGAAGAGTTGACTCATTGGAAAAGACTCTGATGCTGGGAGGGATTGGGGGCAGGAGGAGAAATGGATGGCCGAGGATGAGATGGCTGGATGGCATCATGGACTCGATGGACATGAGTTTGAGCAAACTCTGGGAGATGGTGATGAACAGAGAGGCCTGGCGTTCTGCGATTCATGGGGTCGCAAAGAGTTGGACACGACTGAGCGACTGAACTGAACTGAACTGAACCCACAATAAGGGAAATAAAAACAAATATAAACAAACGGGACCTAATTAAACTGAGAAGCTTTTCCACAGCAAAGAAAACCATAAACCAAGTGAAAAGACAACCCCAAACTGGGATAAAATATTTGCAAATAATGTAACTAACAAGGGTCTCTAAAATGTACAAACAGCTCATGAGGCTTAATGTCATCAAAGCAAACAACCCAACAAAAAATGGGCAGAAGACCTAAATAGACGTTTCTCCAAAGAAGACATACAGACAGCCAACAAACACATGAAAAGGTGTTCAACATCACTTGGTCATTAGAGAAATGCAAATCAAAAATACAATGAGATTACTTCACACAAGTCAGAATGGCTATTATCAAAAATCCACACTAAAATGTTGGTGGGAATATAAATTGGTACAGCCCTAATGGAGAACAGGATGGAGGTTCCTTAAAAGACTAAAAGTTCCATCTGGTCTCATCACTTCATGGCAAAGAGATGGGGAATCAAAGGAAACAGTGACAGACTTTATTTTCTTCAGCTCCAAAATCACTGCAGATAGTGACTGCAGCCATGAAATTAAAACACGCTTGTTCCTTGGAAGAAAAAGCTATGACAAACCTAGATAGCATATTAAAAAGCAGAGACATTACTTTGCCAACAAAGGTCCACATAGTCAAAGCTATAGTTTTTCCGGTAGTCATGTATGGATCGGAGAAGGCAATGGCACCCCACTCCAGTACTCTTGCCTGGAAAATCCCATGGACGGAGGATCCTGGTAGGCTGCAGTCCATGGGGTTGCTAAGAGTTGGACACGACCGATGCGAAGAGTTGACTCATTGGAAAAGACTCTGATGCTGGGGGGGATTGGGGGCAGGAGGAGAAGGGGACGACAGAGGATGAGGTGGCTGGACAGCATCACTGACTTGATGGACGTGAGTCTGAGTGAACTCCAGGAGTTAGTGAAGGACAAGGGACGCCTGGAGTGCTACGATTCATGGGGTCGCAGAGTCGGACACGACTGAGCGACTCAACTGGACTGAACTGAACTGAGCGACTTCACTTTCACTTTCATGCACTGGAGAAGGAAATGGCAACCCACTCCAGTATTCTTGCCTGGAGAATCCCAGGGATGAGGGAGCCTGGTGAGCTGCTGTCTGTGGGGTTGCACAGAGTCAGATATGACTGAAGAGACTTAGCAGCAGCAGTAGCAGCATGTATGGATGTGAGAGTTGGACCATAAAGAAGGCTGAGTGCTGAAGAATTGATGCCTTTGAACTGTGGTGTTGGAGAAGACTCTTGAGAGTCCCTTGGACTGCAAGGAGATTAAGCCAGCCAATCCTAAAGGAAGTCAACCCTGAATATTCATTGGAAGGACTGATGCTGAAATTGAAGCTCCAATACTTGGGTCACCTGATGCGAAGAGCCGATTCACTGGAAAAGACCCTGATGCTGGGAAGGATTGAAGGAAGGAGGAGAAGGGGATAACAGAGGATGAGACAGTTGGATGGCATCACCAACTCGATGCACATGAGTTTGAGCAAGCTCTTGAAGATGGTGAAGGACAGGGAAGCCTGGCGTGCTGCCGTCCATGGGGCTGCAGAGTCAGACACGACTGAGCAACTGAACAACAGCAACAACAGAGCTACTATATGACCCTACAGTCTCACTCCTAGGCATACATCGAGAGAGACACATGGTCTCAAAGGATACATGCACCTCGACGTTCACTGCAGCACTGTTTACAACAGCCAAGACATGGAAACAACCTAACTGTCTGTTGATAGAGGAATGGATAAAGATGATGTGGTACATATATACAATGGACTACTACTCAGCGATTACAAATATTGAAATAATGTCATGTGCAGTGACATGGATGGACCTAGAGACTGTCATATTGAGTGAAGTAACTTTGACAGAGAAGAAGAAATACCATATGACATCCCTTATATGAATCCAAAAAAAAATGATACAAATGAACTTTACAAAACAGAAACAGACTCACAAACTTAAGGAAAAATTTATGGTTGCCAGTGGGGTAAGGATGGGGTAAGGAATGGTTAGGGAAGTTGGGATTGACATGTACACATTGCTGTATTTAAGATGGATAACCAACAAGGTCCTACTGTACAGCAGAGAAAACTCTTCTCAGTGTTATGTGGAGGCCTGGATGGGAGGGGAGTTTGTGGGAGAATGGGTACACGTATATGTTATGGCTGAGTCCTTTTACTATCCACTTAAAACTACTGCAGCATTGTTAATTGACATATAGGCAATAAAATGTTTCAAAAAAATAAAGGCAAAAGAAACAACAGTCATGTTGCAGAACATGTTGTCCTATTATATAAAACAAGTAACTGAACAGGACAGACAGCCCATAAACAGACCACACATAAATATAAAAATAGATGGCAGGTCTATCCTCCTGCTAGATATTGCTAGGACGACTGGATATCCATGCAGTAAAAAATAAAACTTCACCTGTATCTCATAATATATAGTAAAATCTCCTGTATATCTCACAACCTATAGTAAAATCAATTATAATAGTTGAAAAACAAAACAATAAGACTTTTAGAAGATAACATAGGATCTCCTTCCATGACCTTTCAACAGAAAAGTATTTCCTAAAATGTAATTCCATCCTATTTCTTGACAAGAGTGGTAATTAGTTACATAATTGGTCAGATATTTAGATTTATGTACTTTTCTGAATTACATTTCACAATTAGAAAGATTAAAAATGTTTAAAAGGCAAATATTTTAGAATTAAAATAATATGAAAATTTCTAGTATATATTTAGAATTAAAATGATACAAAATCAGAAAATTACTTACTGGTTTTTGAAGTACAATGGGGTGATCAGGCAGAAAGTCTGGTTTTTTTCTGCAGATGGAAACACTTGAGAGCTTCAACAGGAAATCTCTGCTGTATTTGATTCTCTCTGTAGATATGGAACATCAAACGTAATGTTATAAAGCACAGAGTCTCTCAAAACACCTTTGACTTATTTCTTACTGGATGTCAGTTATCAGTCCATTATTTTGTAAAATAGTAAGTAGTTTTTACATAAAGGAGAAGGGAAGGGAAAAAACTCTGACAAATATCTACTGCCTCCAATTTTCCTTTTACATGGAAACAGCCAATTAACCATGGAAAAATTTCAGAAAATTGGAAGTGCATAGCTTCTTTAATCTGGTTATTCACAAGTAGTAGAGAAATCTTATAAAATATAGCAAGTATAATACCTATTGGGCAATTCATATCCTGCCAAAATGGAACTCTAATAAGCCTACCTTTATATTTTTGTATTAATTTATGAAAAATTTATATAATCAACATGAATTCAAGAAACATCTATTGTATACCTACTGTGAATCAAGGACTATTTGAGATAATGGTGACAAAGCTACAAGATAGGATCCCTAACTTTAAGAGGAAGAATGATTCAAATATCTGCAGAGTTCTCATCAGAGACTACCACCATCTTGGTCTATACTGGACATTTGCTGGGCCAGAAATAGTGGAACTGTAATTTTTAAAATGCTAACAGAAAAGGACTGGCAACCAAGATTTCCATATTGTGAAATAATAGGAAAAATATATACTACTCTGGTTCCTGGTACAGAGATTCTTTTCCTTGTAATTTCCTAAGTGATAATAAAACTAAGAGCATCTTTCGTTCTAATATTTGTTACTTGACTCTAGGTTCCTAACACAGAGCTCCTAAATTCCTTAAAATTTTCTGGGTGATTTGGTCTTCTGTTCTAATGAGATGATTCTTGGTGGGATCCTGGGTAGTGGTTGGTTAGCTGAAGACGAAGCAGTGATGAGAAGCATGGACCTTTCAGCCACACTCCTACATCCTCTGAAGGGGACAGGGGTTGGAGACTGAGTTAAAGATAGATTGTGCCTATGTGATGAAGCTTCCAAAAAAAATCCCCAAATTACAAGGTTTGGGGGCTTCTCTGGTGGCTCAGTATTAAAGAATCCACCCATCAATGCAGCAGATGTGGGTCTGATCCTAATCCAGGAAGATCCCACAGCCCACAGAGCAACTAGGCCCGTGCACAGCTATTGAGTCTGTGCTCTAGAGACCGGGAGCCAGAACTGCTGAAGCCCGTGCACCACAGAGCCCGTGCTCAGCAATGAGAGGCCCCGCAACTAGAAGCCCACGCACTGCGACTCGAGAGCAGCCCATGCTTGCCGCAAACAGAGAAAAGCCCATGCAACAGTGAAGACCCAGCACAGTGAAAAATAAATACGTGAAAATTTAAAAACAAACCTGTTTAAGAAAACAAGTGCAGGCTCTGGAAAGTTTCCAGGTGGGTGAACACATCCATATACCAGAAGAATGATATTATCAAATCTGTGGGAAAGAAACTCTTGCACTTTGGTCCCTTCAAGACTTTGCTTCATGTATCTATATGGCTATTCAGTTGTTTTCTTTTTATTTTTAAAAATTTTGTGGTTTTAAACTGGAGGATAATTATGTTACAATATTGTGATGGTTTCTGCCATATATCAACATGAATCAGCCGTTAAGTATACATATGTCCCCTCCCTCTTAAACCTCCTCCCCACCTCCATTACCATCCCACACCTGTAGGTTGTCACTGACCATGGGCGCTGGGTTCCCTGCATCATACAGCACGTTCCCACTGGCTATCTGTTTTACATATGGTAATGTATATGTTTCAATGCTACTCTCTCATATCATTCCACCCTCTCCTTCCCCCACTGTGCCAAAAAGTCTGTCCTTAAAAAAACTTGGCTTAAAACCCAATTTTCAAAAAACTAAGATCATGGCATCCAGTCCCATCACTTCATGGCAAATAGATAGGGAAACAATGAAAACAGTGCCAGACTTTATTTTGGGGGCTCCAAAAATCACTGCAGATGGTGACTACAGCCATGAAATTAAAAGACTCTTGCTCCTTGGAAGAAAAGCTATGACCAACCTAGACAGCACATTAAAAAGCAGAGACATTATTTTGCCAATAAAAAGTCTGTCTAATCAAGGCTATGGTTTTTCCAGTGGTCATGTATGGATGTGATGAGTTGGACCATAAAGAAAGCTGAGGGCTGAAGAATTGATGCTGTTGAACTGTGATACTGGTGAAGACTCTTGAGAGTCCCTTGGACTGCAAGGAGATCCAACCTGTCCATCCTAAAGGAAATCAGTCCTGAATATTCACTGGAAGGACCGATCCTGAAGCTGAAACTCCATTACTTTGGCCATCTGATGCAAAGAACTGATTCATTTGAAAAGACCCTGATGCTGGGAAAGATTGAAGGTGGGAGGAGAAAGGGACAACAGAGGAAGAGATGGTTGGATGGCATCACCAACTTGACAGACATGAGTTTGAGTAAACTCCAGGAGTTGATGGACAGGGAAGCCTGGTATGCTGCAGTCCATACAGTCGCAAAGAGTCAGACATGACTGAGCAACTGAACTGAACTGATGGTTGCAGGACACTGTACATTTATAATGGCTTAAATGACGAGTTTTACTTCAAGAAAAAAAGATGAAAAAAGAAACCTAAGAAATGCAAAGAGGATGTCTCCAGATAAAAACAGTAAAATTCATTCCAAGACAACAGCTTTATAGTAGTACTGAAGAGGAATTAATCCATACTGGAACCGGATAATGGAGTAGTCTAAAAGAAAAGTCATCTCCAGGGAAAAAAATACCAATTCATACATTTTACCATAAGGAAAATATAGGTAAGTGTGGCAGAGTTGCTGGAGCAATTGATGGGCAAAATTAACAATAGTTACATAGAAAAACAAGGTGAACATGAGCTCCAGAAAAAAGGATGGATTTTATGAAACAGGTATGTACTTTTCAGTTGCTGCTACTGCTGCTAAGTCGCTTCAGTTGTGTCCGACTCTGTGCGACCCCATAGACAGCAGCCCACCAGTCTCCCCTGTCCCTGGGATCCTCTAGGCAAGAATACTGGAGTGGGTTGTCATTTCCTTCTCCAATGCATGAAAGTGAAAAGTTAAAGTGAAGTCGCTCAGTCGTGTCCGACTCCTAGCGACCCCATGGACTGCAGCCTACCAGACTCCTCTGTCCATGGGATTTTCCAGGCAAGAGTACTGGAGTGGGCTGCCATTGCCTTCTCCACTTTTCGGCTAAGCTACTGCAATTACACAGCTATATATAATATAAAGAGTGATGATACTCTAACTGAAACTTAAGTAACTATATGGTGGAGAGGGGGTAAATAGAAGGGCTGAAGAAATGAGGCCACTGATGTGGAAGATATAAAGTCTCATCTTCCAAAAGAGGTTGTCAAAATATAATATAGAAATGAAAAATATAGAAACAATTTGAATATTTTATTTAGAATATGGAGATAAGTACTAGAAGAAAATGTTAATAGGGTTTAATTACATGTAAATTACATATATAGATTGGTTGACAAAATTTGGAAACTACATTAATAAAAAAACCTTTATTTTATTAAAAAGTAGCTGGTGTGGGAGAGACCACTGGCTCTTCCCAAGAGCAGTTCTTCCTTTCTGCTTCAGTGACAGTTAGCTGGTTGCAGAGCTAAAGATTACATTTTCCAGTCTGCTTTGTACAGCATGACTAAGTTCCAGTCAAGGAGACATTAAGTGGAAGTTATATACGTAACTTCTGAGTCATAGTTTTAAGAACCTTCTTCCTCCCTACTTCCTTCCAGATGGCTAGAAAGAGAATGTGATGGCTGGAGCAGAGGCATTCATCTTCGGCATTAAGATGGAAGCCATGTATTAAAGATGGTAAAACCAAGGACAGTTTAATACTGGAGCTGGTAGCAACTTCACAGAACATAATTAATATACCAGCTTAAAATTTTACATATTACAGAAGATATAGAAATAAACTTCCATCTTGTTTGTCACTGTAATGATAGTCTGTTAGAGCAGTCAAGCCTATAATTTGTAATATACAGAAATCAACCAAAAGAATATAATAAAATTTCTAATGTATGTAAGGTTTTCAGGTAAGCAATTATTAACTTTACATGAATGCTAAGAATCTCTTATGAAAGTTGGTAATTATGGTAAAAATTTACCTTTTTTAACTGGAGAATGATGTTGTTGTTCATTAAGACCTTGAGAAAAGGCTTGCATTCCATTCGTCTTACACTATTGATAGAAGAAAAAATACACTTTTTATCTAAGGTTTTAAAATTTTATATAACACTTTGTTTTTAATCCATTTTGAGTTTATTTTTGCACATGTTGTTAGGAGTATTATAATTTCATTCTTTTACGTGCAGCTGTCCAGTTTTCCCAGCACGATGTATTGAAGACTCTCTTCTCCACTGCATAGTCTTGCCTCCTTTGTCACAGATTCGGTGACTACAGGTGCCTGGGCTTGTCTCTGGGCTTTCTACCCTGGCCCACTGATTTGTATTTCTGTTTTTGTGACAGTAAAATACTGTTTTGATGACTACAGCTTTGTAGTATAGTCTGAAGTCAGGGTGCTTAATTCTTCCAACTCCATTTTTCTTTCTCAAGATTGCTTTGGCTATTTGGGTCTTTTGTGTTTCTATACAAATTGTGTGTGTTAGTTAACGTGATTGTGGTAATCATATCACAATGAATATTAAATCATCAGGTTGGATACGTTTAAGTGTATTCAATTTGTATTTGTCAACATATCTGAATAACATTGAAAAACAGTAAATTTATTCTATCATGCCTGCACATATTAATCACTGAAAATGGAGATAATTTCAAATCTTTCATAGTATTTAAGAAAATACACCTACTAAATTTTCTAAAGTGTCTTATCTCATTTAACTGTCATAGTCTTACAAGGAAATAAGGCAAGTGGGAAATCAAGATAAAAAGTGTTTAGTAACAAATCCCAAAGTGTACAGGTAAGAGGTAGCTGAGATAGCTTCTGAAACTGATGGCTACTGCACACAGTTACGAAGGATGTGCGTCTAAAGGGGCACCACTCAGAGCATGGAGATGGCACATGTCCTTCCAGACGGCAGCGAAGTATCGTAACAAAATCTGCATTTTTGTATAATTTTCTGTTCCTCTTCTAATTCTTGGAAAGGCACCAAGTGGGTAGCAGTAGACTTTTAAAACCCACTCATTTGTCAAAAACCGAGTGCTCATTACATGACGGACACTGTGCTTTGTACTGGGAATACAGAGACGGACATGACATCCCAGGATTCACTTTGGGAGGGCTCACAGACTAAAAGGCAGGCAGAAAAATAAGATACTAAACTGCAATAAAACTCGAGAAGTTCTTTAAGTAAAGATATGCAGAAAGTGCAATGGGAGGAAGGGGCATTAAATCTGACTTAGAAATTTCAGGAAAGGGTTTACATAGGAAATGATGCATACTTACAGGGTTAATACAATACTTATAGGGTTAATAGGAGTTAGAACTGGATGATGACTGAAAAAATGTATGTTTATTGAAGAAAAGCAGCCTTGAGCTGGAAAGCATGGTGCTAAGCAGCTAGTTTAGGGGATGAAAACAGTTGAATAGGCTTGAGTAAAGCAAAATAAACACCAGGCTTTTTCCCCCAAGGCAAGGCATTTTGCAATTTGCAGTAAAACACCCCATCTGCATGTCCAGGTATTCTACTGAGCCTCCACTTTTCTCGCAAAAATGTTTCCAGCCCCTCTCATTCATCTTACACAAATGCACACCACTGAAATAAAGGAAGGCGAACAGGAAGAGACAAATTCATATCAACATCCATTTCAGGGTGAAAATTTAAAGGGGAAGATTTAGAAACAATATCAAAAGACAAAATCTAAACAGGAAAAATACTCTTAAAGAGCTAATTTCTGTAGTTTGAAAGAGCTCCCAGAAAACAATGGACTCTATAAAAAAAGAATGGGCAAAGGTCTTGAATTGGTAAATACAGATGAAAGGAAATTTATATTACTCTTAAACAGATCAAAAATGGCCACAAATTCTTTACATTTTCTCATCTCTCCATTGAATCTGAGCAAGATCCGTGACTGCTTAAGACCAATCTAAAAATGACAGGCTAAAAATGACGATCTAAAAATGACAGGCTGGTCTCCAGGCCTTAGTCTTGAAGCCTAGACATTGTGCTGTAAAGAGCCCAAGCCCTTTGGAGAGGCCATTTGTAGGGGCTACCTCCAGTCCACAGGGGCAGCTAAACTCTAAACCAAGATCCAATATCAACTACCAGCCATGTGAGTGAGCCATCGGGCCATCCAATCCCATCAAGACTTTAAAGCACTCCAGGCCTAGACGCTATCTGACTGCAACCACGTTATTGAGAAATGGCCATCGAAACCCACTAAGGCCACAGACCCATGAAAGATAATAATAATGAGTTGTTAAGTCAATGTTTTCAAGTAATTTTTGTGAGGTAACAACAACAACAAAACAGACTAAAAGAAGTTGTTCAGGCAGAAGGAAGGTAATGCCAGACATAAACATGGATTTACATAAAGAAATTAAGAGTGCTGGAAAAGGAATAAATGAAGGTTAAAATAAAATTCATTCTTATATTTTAAAAATTATTTTAAAAGATAGTATACAAAGCAATAATCAGTAACAATGTACTGTGCATTTATAGTACAAGCTAAAGTAAAATTCTGACAGTAGAGAAAAATGGGAGGGAATACGCTACAAAAAGGTATGAGACCTAAGAAGTGAGTTTAACAAGGTCAATGTACAAAAATCAGTAGTATTTCTCTATACTAGCATCCAAAATGTGGAATTTGAAATTTATAAAAAAAAGTACCACTTACAATAGTATAAACAAATATAAAATGCTTATAATTTTGACAAGAGTTCAAGATCCCTATGCTGAAAAATACAAAGCACAGAGAGAAATGTCTTGCTTATGAATCAGAAGACAATATTAAGATGGTAATTCTTTTCAAACTAATTTTCAAACAACCAGAATTCCAATAAACCTTTCTGGTAGAAATTTACAGGTTCACTTAAAATTTCTGTGGAAATGCTGAGGACCCAGAATAAGGGAGATAAATCTGAAAAAGTATAAAGTTAGTGAATTTTCATTATCTGACTTGGCTACAACAGTCTGTAAAGTTTGATGTGGACCCAAAGATACGTAATCTGGGTAATCTAGTGTACAGCAAGATGGCTATAGTTGACAATACTTCATTGAATACTTGAAAGCTGCTAAAAGAATAAATCTTAATGTTCTCACTACAACAAAAACAACAACAAAACAGTGATTATGTAAAATGAAGAATATGTTAACTAAACTCATTGTGGTAAACATCTTGCAACATAAGCAGGTATCAATCAAATCATCACATTCTATACCCTAAACTTACACAATGTTATATGTCAATTATATATCAATAAAGCTGGAGTAAACACATTATAAATCAGTAGAACATAATGAAGTTTAGAAATAAACTCACACATGTATGATATACTGATGTCAACAAACTCTCATGATTCAGTGAAAGAAAGGTATAAAACCCAAACAGTAAAAACATGCAAAAGATTTGATCAGACAATTCACTAGAAAGAAAAAAAGAAAAGAAAAAGACAGATGGTAAATAAACTAATGATAAAATGCTCAATCTCATTAATCATTAGGGGAATGCAAATATAAAGTACAATGAGATACAACTAGTCACACACTAAAATGGCTAAAAATTAAGACTGACTATACTAAGTGTCAACAAGGACGTGAAATAACTGGGACACTCATACACTACTGGTGGTACAACCACTCTGGAAAACATTTTAGCAGTTTCTAAACCAATTTAACATGACTCATCAATTCCACTCCTGGTTATTATGTGTATGTATACACAAAGGCTTGAACACAACTATCCACAGAGCATTATTCATAATATTTATCATAATAAATAAACTATCCTATATTCATACAGCAGAATACTATTACAAATTTAAAAGAAAATCACTACTAATACCTACAACATGGAAGAATCTCAAAAACATTATGCTGAGCAAAAAAAAAAACAAAAAACCTAACACCAAAGAATTATATTGTGTGATCTCATCTATATGAAATTTTAGAGCAGCCAAAACTAACTTATAGCTAAAGAAAGCAGATGAGCAGATGCCTGGAGCAGGAGGGAGCACTAGGATGGATTAATGGAAGTGGAAATAGTAAATGACTGAAAAGGAATAAAAGAGCACTTCTGGGGAAGCTGAAAATGTTCTACAGTTTCATTGTGGGGTTGGATACATGAGGTATATATTGATCATTTGTCAAAACCCACTGAATCAATGGATTCATTTTACCATATGTAAATTATGCCTTAACAAAGTTGGTTTAAAAAATACAAAGAGTTGGTAAAAAGTGTCCTTCATTAAAAATCATGTGATATCGCTGACATAGGTTCTGGTAGCTTTTGCATTACACTTGAAGCAGCAGACAAAATTTTAACTTAGAAGTAAATCTAATTTATTTTGTATAAGGTTTTGCAATATTAACATACTCCTTTTTACTTATAAAGCTTTCAAAAGAAGGTCAAGGGTTCCAAAGAAAGTTACTACACTATACAATATTCTTACTGTATTAAGTAGGTAAATTTTCACTGCTGGGATAGATTAAACAAAACATTACAATGGCTTAAAAATTTATATAAAGCAAGAATAATTAAGATATCAAGGTACTGACACAGAGATACACAAACAGATCAATGGAAAAGCAAAGTCCAGAAACAATCCCTATTTATATAAAGATTTATACAGTAAAGATGGCATAAATCTATATGGAATGAATATTCAATGAATTGTACTTTACAACTGACTATATGAAAAAAATTGATTTTATTTATATCATATAAAAATTAATTTCAGGTAGATTATACACCTAAATATTAAAGCAAAACTTTAAACTTTTTAGAATATGTAGGAAAAATGTATTTTTAGCTTAGGGCAGGGAAGACTTCATAAACAATGACACAAAAAGGGAAATCATAAAAAAAATTGATACTATGACTACATAAAGATTTTAAAATTTGAAAAAAGAAACACAAAAATAATTCTTTCACAGACCAAGAAAAATGGGCAAACAATATGCAGTGATAAATCACAAAAGAGAAAATCCAAATGGCCAAATTAAACATAAAAAAAAAGATGCTGCATTTCAAAGTAATAGAGAATTAAAAATTAAAACCAAGACAGACACACTTCTCACAAATTAAACATGAAAAAAGTAAAAGTTTGACAGTAACAAGGTAAGGTTGTAGAAAAATCAGAGTACTTAATGCATTGCTTGTACAAATCATTCTGGAGGGTAATCTGACAGTATATAGCAAATCTACTCTGGGTTTATATTCCAGAAGACCTTTCAAACATGTACAAAACATAACATATAGATGGATGTTTATTATATAATAGCATTTATTATAAAATATTTCTATTTCTATTATAAAATATAAACAAGGGTCATATCTGTCAACAAAAAAATGGAATAAGAAATGTGGTAGCTTTACATACAAACAAGTCTATTTGTTATAGTAAAAGTACTAATACATTCATAGAAACAATGACAAATTGAGGATACTTATCCTCAGGAAGTACAGGAAGCAAATGGGAAGGTTCAGGGATATACAAGTGTTTTTAACTATATATGTAGGATTTCTTTTAATTTTCTAGGATAAAACAAAATATTGAGATTTTTAAATGGTGAGCAATGGGCATAATGAGTATTTTATTCTCTTAAGTGTATGCCTGAAATATATCATAACTTATTAAAGTATATGATGCATTTAATATAGTACCTGACACACAAGAGCTATCTAACAAATTTTACTTTCCAGTCTGCAATGCTTCATTTTTTTATAACTTCTAAGACTTACTCTGCTAACTCCACTTTGTAAGTACTGGGTGTTGCATGGATATTCATTCTGAAAGTTGAAAGGGAATACTGCTCCTGTTAGGAGAGAGAAAAAAAAACTGTTTTAAATACTTATTACTTCAATAAATGGTATAATACCACCTAAAAAACCTTAAGTATCTAAGATATCCTAGGCACTGTTCTGAAATGTTTTCTGAGAGTTCATTTACTCAACACAATGAAATGTCAGCTACTGTGTTAGGAGATGGGTTTATAAACATGAAAAAAGTTCAGAGATAAAAGACTTCATAGCCTATTTTTTAAAACAAGCTCATAAATAATGATTATAATAACAATAAGTTATGTGACAGGTACAGAGAAGAAACCAGGGGAGAGAAGATTGGGCTTGGGCATATCAACTAAGGCTTAACAAAAGGAAATAATTCAGTCTGGGTCTTGAAGAAAAAGTAGATTTCTTTGGGGATGTGAGTTGCCCAGAGTACAGAAGTATGCTTTAATGCTAAAATTAATTTCTGATTTACCTAACTTTTCTGCTCAGTAAACTCCTACTCCTGTCCACATCTTAAGAGGACATAACGAAATGAGAGATCAGGACTACCAGCCCACTTCTACCTACCGCTAAAACGGCCTTCAAGGGAAAGAATCTGTGAAAAATGGAATCTGTACAAATGAGGGAGGGAGGGATACTGTAAAAAGGCTAGTCACAGAAACAAGTAGCTGACAATGGTTTTATTTCCTTTGCTTTAGGACAAAATGAGACTTGGCCCTTTACAACTGCTTCTTCAGTGTACCAGAAGAATTCTGAATCACATCAGCATCACTAAACTATGGTCCAGAAGATCTCTTCATTTCATTTTGTCTGTCCTAAGTCACGGCTATCTGCAGAGGAAACATGAACAAAATGTAGACCATCTTCTCTGTAGGAGCCAAAGATGGAAGAACAAGTGGAGGACTGAGGAACTGTGTCATTTCTATCTTTTCCGCTTCATCTTTGTAATCAATACAAGTGCTATGTTTTCCCTTTTCTAAGTAGCCAGTTACTCAGTTGAACACTAAGCAGAGTTAAAGTAATTTTTATACACATATATGTAAAAATAAGTATATATAGCTAGTAATGAAAAAGAATAAAAAGTTATCATTCCAATTTGGAATTTCACGAATTTGTCCAAAAGTTTGGTATTATGGGCAAGAGAAAATTTTAATTTTAGAAAATTTAATTTTAGATTTCCTGAAAAATTAAGACTTTCTGTTCAGCTAAAGTACAGCCCTAATCTGTAAGTGTTGCTTTGGACTAATTTTTTCAATTAGGTATATTTTTGAAAGGCTAATGATCTCTCCAGCATGACTGCTTGGCAGTGATCAAAATCACAGGACTTGATTTGCACTGAGAGTATCATTCTGAGCATAAGCCAGTTGTTAACCATTAAAATGAGACATTAAAAAAAAAAAATCCATGAGTTGCTCTTAAGCAAAAAACTGTTCTTCCCATCTTTGCTGGTCTGGTAGACTATGGACTAGTAGACCACTAAGAATCCATTTCTTAATGCAAGTCAAAACCACAGTGAGGTACCACTTCACAGGTCAGAATGGCCATCATGAAAAAACCTATAAATTATAATTGCTGTTGAGAGCAATTCCAATCACTGTTGGTGGAAATGTAAATGGATGCAGCCACTATGCAAAACAGTATGCTCCTGGTGCTGCTAAGTCAACTTCAGTCGTGTCTGATGCTGTGCGACCCCATAGACACACCAGGATCCGTGGTCCCTGGGATTCTTTAGGCAAGAATACTGGAGTGGGTTGCCATTTTCTTCTCCAATGCATGCATGCATGCTAAGTCGCTTCAGTCGTGTCCGACTCTGTGTGACCCTATGGACAGCAGCCCACCAGGCTCCTCCATCCACAGGATTCTCTAGGCAAGAATACTGGAGTGGGTTGCTATTTCCTTCTCCAATGCAAAACAGTATGGAGGTTCCTTAAAAAACTAGAGCTATCTTATGATCCAGCAATCCCCCTCCTGATTATGTATCCAGAAAAGACAAAACTCTTTACTTTGAAAAGATACATGCATCCCAATGTTCACAGCAGCACTATTTATAATAGCCAAGACACGGAAATAACCCAAGTGCTCATTAACAAATGACTGGCCTAAGAAGATGTGGTATATATAGACAGAAGAATAATACTCAGCCATAAAAAGCATGAAACATTGCATTTACAGCAGTATGAATGGACCTAGAGAATAGTATACTTAGTGAAGTCAGTCAGATAAAGACAAATATTATTTGATACCATTTTTATGTGGAATCTAAAAAATAATACAAATGAATCTATAGGCAAAACAGAAATAGAGTCGCAGACACAGAAAACAATCTTATGGTTACCAAAGTGGAAAGGGAAGAGCAAAGGGATAAATTAGGAGTATGGGATTAACAAACTATTATACGTAAAACAGGTAAGCAATAAGGATTTGCTATACAGCACAATTATGTTCACTATCTTATAATAACCTATAATGGAAAATAATCTGAAAAAATATATATGTATAGGCGTATATACATATATATGTGTGTGAAAGTCACTCAGTCATGTCCAACTCTTTGTGACCCCATGGACTATACAGTCCACGGAATTCTCCAGGCCAGAATACTGAAGTGGGTTATCTTTCCCTTCTCCAGGGGATCTTTCCAACCCAGGAATTGAACCCAGGTCTCCTGCATTGCAGGCGGATTCTTTACCAACTGAGCTATCAGGGAAGCCCATACAAATATATATATATATAAAGCTGAATCTGAATCATTGCTGTATACCTAAAACCAACACAGTATTGTAAATCAATTATATACATCAATAAAAAAAGAATCCCTTCTCATTGGTTATACTTCTAAATTCTTCAGAGATCACTGGTTTTCATTATCTTTAAATATCCACCATAAACTATTTATGTGTTTTATACATATATTATTTATTTATTATTTGGTCTTTCAAATACTAATTAGCTATCAGCCAATTAATTTTTTAAATGTGGATAACAGACTCACCAGGGGGAGAACTCAGATGACGAACAGGTCTTGCTGGTTGAAGTGGTTTACCAATCAACTTTTTGGTTTCCATTATCAAAAAGATCTTGAGGTTCCATACTTTAGGAGGGAAAAATACAAATTGCTTTAACACATACACAAACAAAACAATGACATTACCACCATCTGACCCAGCAATCCCACTCCCAGGCATGTGCCCTGAGGAAACCAAAATTGAAAAAGGCACATGTATCCCACTGTTCATTGCAGCACTATTTACAATAGCTAGAACATGGAAGCAACCTAGATGTCCATCGACAGATAAATGGATAAAGAAGTCGTGGTACATATACACAATGGAATATTGCTCAGCCATAAAAAGGAATGCATTTGAGTCAGTTCTGATGAGGTGGATGAACCTAGAACCTATTTTACAGAGTGAAATGAGTCAGAAAAAGAATGATAAATATCATATTCTAACATATATATATATATGGAATCTAGAAAAATGGTATTGAAGAATTTATTTACAGGGCAGCAGTGGAGAAACAGACCTAGAGAATAGATTCATGGACATGGGGAGAGGGGAGGAGAGGGTGAGATGTATGGAGAGAGTAACATGGAAACTTACATTACCATATGTAAAAATAGACAGCCAACAGGAATTTGCTGTATAGTTCAGGAAACTCAAATGGGGGCTCTGGATCAACCTAGAGGGGTGGGGTGGGGAGGGAGATGGGAGGGAGGTTCAAAAGGGAGGGGATATATATGTACCTACGTTTGATTTATGTTGAGGTTTGACAGAAAACAACACAATTCTGTAACGCAATTATCCTTCAATAAAAAAATAAAAGAAAAAAGGACAAACAAAATAGAACTTACAATAAAAAAACCATGACATTCATTTGAAGATAACTATTTTATAAATTAAAGTGGAAAACACAAACACAAAACAAGAATTTAAAACAACCTGCAACAACAAGAGATCCATTTCAGCATCTGTCACAATTGAATATTCCCTCTTTAAAACATTTCCCTCTCTTAACTTCCCTCTTTTCTATAGGTTTTATTTCCTATTTCTTGACTCTCTTAACTTCCTTAGATGATTGCTATTTTTCTCCAGTTAAATTTAGGGATTAGTCCAAATTTGGCTTTGATTCTCCTAGTTATTTTCATCTATTTTCATGACTGCAACTACCTAACTACATAATAAGTTTGCTGTTATTTACACATCTGCGTCTACCTCTCTTTTTAAATAACGTGACATAGGTAAATGGTTTCCCGTGCATGACACATGGATGTTGGCTTCTGTTTCTATTATTAATAATTCAGGAGGTGATGGATGATCACCTCCTGAAGTATATTATTATTATATTAACTATCTTTCTAATTGCCAAAAGATAGTCCCATTTATACCTTATAGTAGTACCTTAAATTCAACATATCCAAAATTAAATTCATTACTTTGACTCCAGAGATGTCCCTCCTGTTGTATTCCTTAAATTTATCTAAATTAGAGCCCCTTACCATAATCAATCTCTAATTCCATTCTACTACCAAAATATCACTCAGATCTACTTTCTTTACTCCTACCACTACTCTTTCAGTCCCCCAGTAGTTCCTACTGTATCTCCCTGAACATCTAGTCTGATTTAATTAAATACTGCCTTTCCCTATGCACCTCTGTACCTGGGACAAAATTAATATGGCCACATCATGGCACTTAGAGAACACTGTACTATACTATATACTGAACTATGATGGCTGATTTGTCTTCCATACTAGCAAAAGCAAGGGACAGATTCTTCTCAAAGTGAGGAACAATATTTTCATTCCTCCTGTGTCCCTTGCAACTAACTCAGTACTTGGACTGGATCCAAAGTAGGTGCAAATCAAGCATTTGCTGAACAAATGGGAGAATACAGCTTCTTCTCTCTCCAAATTATGATCCCTTTACACACATATCTGCTTCAAAAACTTTAGTTCCCCATGACCTGCTGAATTATTAATAATAGAAACATGAGCCAACATCCACATTTCATGCACAGTAAACCATTAACTATGCCCCATTATTTAATATTCAGAACAACTTTATAAATCAGGCACTATTAATAGAGCTCAGGTCTTGGGTCAGCCTACCTGGGTTCTTATCATAGCTCTCCCACCTAGTTATATAATTATGGAAAACAATAACCCCTACACCTCCTAGGTTTGAGGACTACACAAGAAAATCTGTATAAATCATTAGCACAGTGCCCGCTACATCGTAAGAGTTCAGTAAATGTCAGTTTTATAATTTTTTAAACCTCATTTTCCAGATAATGCTTAGAGAAATTAGGTAACTTGCCCCAGGACATGAGTCTAGAAAGTGGCATACATGCTCATCCCCATACATACAGAGTGAACACCCTTCAGTCAAGCTAGGTCCTTCCTCTCCTTCCACCCCGACACAGGCAGAACTGTCCAGGTTTCGTTAAGTACCCTTCTTATGTGTTCACAAAGCACCCTTGCACCCTCTTTCAGTGTGGTATTTATTACATTAGCTGACTATAAAATCATAGTTCCATCACTCTCTCTAACAGCTAGCACAGCAACTAATATACAGCATCTCTCTAAGAGCTGCCACAGTGTCTAATATACACTACATGTTCAATAAATTGTTGAATTCATAAATGTTATTATGTTTCACCATTTATCTATAAACTCAGGTTTTCTGGTGTTCCCTCACTCTTTCGGCTGCTCTTCTTCTTTCAATACTAACATTAAATAAAATAGTTCATGTGAAGTTCTCTGTGTGGGCTGACTCGCTCAGTGCTGTCTGACTCTTTGCAACTCCATGGACTGTAGCCACCAGGCTCCATTGTCCATGGTATTCTCCAGGCAAGAATGCTACAGTGGGTTGCCATGCCCTCCTCCAGGGGATGTTCCTAACCCAGGGACTGAACCCAGGTCTCTCACATTGCAGGTGGATTCTTTACCATCTGAACCATGAGGGAAGCCCCAAAATATTGGAGTGGGTAGCCTATACTTTCTCTAGGCGAACTTCCTGACCCAGGAATCCAACTGGGGCATCACACATTGTAGGCAGATCTTTACCAGCTGAGCTACCAGGGAAGCTCAGATGAAGCTCACATCAAGTTCTCTAGTTCCTAACAAATGGTTGATAGTAAAATAACAAGAATAGTAACAACAATAATGATTTTCTTTCTTTTTCCAGTGGCCCATATTGTAATTTGACTATTAATTTTTCTAAAATATATCATACAAAAAATCTATTACAAGCCTAATTGATTAGACAATTGAAGTAAAAAAAACTGACTTTGTGTATCTTAGTAGCTAAAACACAATCAGTTTTACTAAATACATCTATAAATTTAAATGCCTCCTATTTAATGAAAATTTTCTGATGTTTGAATGGATCAAAAGTTTTCCAAATTTTGATGCCTATCAAGATGAAGTCAAAAGTAAAACTCCACCAGATTTTCACTTAATTTTCCAGAAACTGATTGTAACCATATGATCTTGAGCAGAAGTTAGTGTAAGTGACTGTTTCCCTAAGTATAAAATGGGGTTAATCACTTTACACACTAAAGAAATGCTTTCATCTAATTCCTTTGGACATAATTCAAGTGTTAACATCATAAATTTATAAACAACCTCTCAAAGTTAGCAATGATAACTAAGCACAAAATAGTTACTTTTTCTTGAAGTTTGAAGACAAGCAAATCTGACGCAAAGAGCCGATTCATTGGAAAAGACCCTGATACTGGGAAAGACTGAAGGCGGGAGAAAGGGACGACAGAAGATGGGATGGTTGGATGGCATCATTAACTCAATGGACATGAGTTCAAGCAGACTCTGGGAGACAGAGGACAGGGAAGCCTGGCGTGCTGCAGCCCATGGGGTTGCAAACAGTCAGACACGACTGAGCAACTGAACAACAACCCAAGTTAGCACCCATCCAGATTTGTAATGGATATGTTAACTAGTATTTCAGCATGGTGATTAACAACCTTCTAAACAAAACTAATGCTGTATGTATTTGTTGACATTACAACTTTGATATAATAGGAAACAAAAAAAGTATATGAAGAAAAAAAATCACTTTATTGATTGAATATTTTCTATGTGAAAGAGATATTTTAACATGGACCTAAAAGCAATCTAATATTTCATTATTTAATATGTATCCTAACCATTTAAATTAGGACCCTAATGTCAATACTAGTAGTAGTAACTTTCCATCCTATTCCCCATGAAAAGAATACAATAGACTACTTTGGCACACACTTTTTTTTCATTGCTCAGCTGAAATTGAGTTGGTAGGTTGTAAAGTGTATTCCAGTTGCTGAGCAAAGCAAATCCACAGTATTCAAACTAGGGATTTTCAAGAGTTTAGGAGTTACAGAACTATTATATGAGTTTGCAATACAATAAATAAACAACAAAAAAAAACTCACCAAAGATATTTCTGTACCCACCTACCCTTTCCCCTTTCAATCTGTAGTAGGAAAACTACTATAAATTGAGAGGCCTGGCGGGCTACAGTCCATAGAGTCGCAAAGAGTTGGACACCACTGAAGCAATTTAGCAAGCATGCACTCTTTCAATTTGTAGTAGGGAAACTACACCAAAGGCTCCAGATATATAAATTTACATCTCATACAATATTCTATTCAATATGATTTTTTTTAAGTAAACTATGCCTGCATAGAGACTGTGATATTATAGGAAATAAGTTTGGGATGCATACTACATAACAGCATCATATCTTAAACAGTGTTATTAATGGAAAGGTAAGTACTTACCTTATATAATAAATAAGCAATTATTATTATAAAACTGATCAAGCATCATAAAGAAGGACAGGGCTCCACAAACCAAAGCTTAATTCTTTTAATTTAATTCTTAAGAATTAATTAATTCTCTTAAAAATTCTTAATTCTCTGAATTTTAATTGTGTTAAAAATAAAGACAGCTGAACTAAAAAATCAGTATGTAAAATAACTTCAGTCTTTAGCAAACTCTAATGTAGAATTCCAAAAGTTTCCTCTGAAGCTACTGGTCCTACCTAGTGTAGGCATTTATAATATCAAACGTTACAAAGAACAGTTGTAAAAAAACATAATCTTACCTACACCACTGGGTAGCAAAAAATGGGTCTGTCATACAGTTGTCTTTGAAATGTAAATATATAGTTTTGTGGTATAAATATTTCTTAAAGAACATTTTGATCCAATCTCAAAAATTCATAATATTAACACATGCTGAGAAATGGTTATTAAAGTTTTTTTTCAAGTTCACACATACTTAACAAATCATCTTAAAAGGCCAAGTGATATGTTGAGGTAGGTTCCTTCTATGTCCACTTTTAAAAGAATTTTAATCATAAATGGGAGCTGAGTTTTGTCAAAGGCTTTTTCGGCATCTATTGAGATAATCATATGGTTTTTATCTTTCAATTTGTTAAAATGGTGTATCACACTGATTAAGGCCAAGTGATATGAATAGAACACTGGTTTGCAAGTCAGGAAATCTGTATCACTGCTATTCTACATCTAGAATACTAATTATATCTTAGATTATTTCTTTTTAAAAAAGTATGTTGAACTAAATATGAATCCTAAGGGCCCACCAACTCTGAAATTATAAATTAACCTAAAATTTTCTAGAATATAGTACCATAATAAGCATATATACTGATCAGATGGGGCACAATTTCATTACCCAATATATGCTTTTCTTTTTTTAATTAAAACTTCATTTCTATGAGAGCTTACTACATATTAAATGCTTTACATATACTACCTCATTTAATTTTGAGCCATACATTAACTGTTGCAGAAACTCATTATTAGTTACTTTACAGATGAGAAACCTGAAGCTAAGAAAAATAAGAGAAATGCATAAGTTCACACAGTTAGTAATTGGTAGAAATGAGGTTCTTACTGTAAAGTTCATGCCATCATCTCTAAATTTGTGTGTTTGGCAAGTAAAACACACCCGACTGTCCACTACTCCATGTGGATGGATAGTGCTTGTATGGAAAAAAATTATGAGAAGGAACATTTACATGTAGAAACCCTTCTGAATAAGTTGATGTGTGCTAATAATTTTCATTTCCTCAATTTTCAATTTTTCTTAGACTACTAAATGTATTATGGAATTAATATGCTTTCCTCATTCTGCAGACATGGTACACTGCCATTCTAATCCATTAGATACTATACTTACTATGTACTATACTTAGAAACAGTATTATACTTAAAATATACAACTTAAGTGCTAGATTTCTTTAGAAACTGCTGACGGTTCTGCTACAAGTATGAAATAAGAGCATATAAAATTTAAGAAATATGCTGAGAGAAGTGAAAAGAACATGCTTTCATTTATCTCATGTATATTTCCCATATAGGATTGTATCAGATAAGATTTAATCTCAGTTTTCAACTTCAAAATACCTCTTTTACAAAGTTACGATTTCTTAAAGCCAAATACTGATGTAATTAAGCAGCATAAACTGATAGAGGAAAATACAGAGGACTAAAGGATAAACTGTGACTTGAAAGACATTTTATATTCCAGAAACTAGGTTGTCATTATCTAGGAAAAATTAAATATCAAATATTTAAACTGAAATATCAAGAAGTTATAAGCCAAGAGTGATCTGTTTTCTGTTTCATGCTTTCCGACAAAAAAATTTTGTTTTCCTATAAAGTATCTTTTAACACAAATACAATTTAACATTTAGGTGGGATAAATTGTCCAGGTAATGGGTGTTGGTGGTTGTCATAACTGAGGTAACCGTCCTTTTTCATAGTTTTTATTTTTACAGTTTTGCGAAAATATCAGCAACTATACATTTTTTATAAAATATTATGTTGTACATCTGACACTAACAAAATGTTGTAAGTCAACTTTCGTTAACAAACGCGTATCCTTACATACAAGTTGCACAGAACATCTTCAAAAACGGTTCATTAGCCATTTGATTTTCTTCTGTGAAGTGACCACATATATCTTTGGTTTCTTTATTCTTACTGGGTTTTCTTTTCTTACAGAATATAATTTCGTGTAATTAATGATTCGTTTGCTCTTTATTATTAATAAAAACAACTAAAGTAATTTCAAAAAACAAAAGTTGGTCACGTTTAGTACGGACGATGCCAGGACACGGGAAACAGTCTTCAAACCACCCCACTTGCCTACCACCAGGTCGTGGGGCAGGTGTCCACACACACTTCTGGGGGCATTTTGTTTTTTTTTATCAACATTCCTTCAGCAGTGTAACTCCCCGGGCCACCGGCCTCTCGCCCGGTTTCCCCCGCCCCAGCCCCCGCGCCTTTCCTGCCGACCTGCCCGCCCACTTTGCGCCCTAAGGGTCCCGTCCTGGGGACCCTGCGGAGGCCTTGCCCGACTCGTCGCAGACCCCAGCCAGTTCTCTCCCCGTCACCCCAACTTCCCGCACGTCCGTCCTCGGAGACGGCGCCCACTCGCCGCCTCACTCCCCGGGGTCCTGATTTCTGCTCGCCTCGCAGCCCGTCCTCCCCGGCAACCTACCGCCTGAAGATCCTGGAGGATTTCGGGGCCGGCAGCCGCGTCGCGGCGCTCAGTCCAGACACGACCGCGGAGCGCCGGGGGTGCCCGTCCGGGAACGGCTCCGGCGGCTAGCTCGAGGCCGCGATTGGCCGCCGCGGGGGTGGGGCAGACGGCGGCCCCCAGAGGCGCGGGGCCGGCGCGGGGCGGGCGCGTGGCGCGCGCGGGGCGGAGCCTCGGGCGCCCGACCTACCGCGCTGCCGCAGTCGGGCGGGAACGGAACCGTTAAACTGGCGGCGCGCGTTTTCCTGGACGTACGGGGCGCGAGGAGCCGACGCTGCCCGCCTTGGAGGTTGCGCCTGGCGCCGAGGAGGCCGCGGGAGGCCTCTCTGAGGTGCCGACGGGCTCTCCCTGGACGGGGCGTGCCCGCATGAACAGCCTTCAGGACCCCAGCCGGCGGTCCGACCTGCCTGAGACGGGGAAGGGGCGAGGCAAGCTGCCGGCGCGGGGGGCCGGCCGGGGGCTCGAGGCCGCTTCTGTGAGCCAGGCCGCCTCTGTGAGCCAGGCCTCGGGCGCGCTGACGACCGCGCCCCTTCCGCGTCAGAGCGGCCCGTAGGCCCCGTGGGCGCTGCCCGCGCTGCCCCTGCCCTGAGTCTAAGCAGTGCTGAGATTAGGGCGGTCAGGGAGTAAGGGACATGGTTACCTTTAGACAGGCGTACACAGCTCACACAGACCCCCATCTTGAAAGGAACAAAACTGGTTGAAGCGACTTAATCTGAATCCGAATCCTCTGTGTTTAATCGTCACCTTTATTCTCTTCACTCATGTCTTTCACCGTTGTTTTTGAGAGTCTCCTTTTTGGTCCTTTCACTCTACTAGGGGACGTGGAGGCAGAACTCGGGTGAATAGGAAAATTCCTATTACCCAGCTCACAATCTGGCGAGCCACGGGCCATGTGTGCCACGCGTTGGAATAGTTGGGAGCATAGTGCAGAGAATGCCTGAATTGACTCTTAGGCTTGGAATGTCAGCTGTTTTCTAAGCAGCTTATGCTTGGATTGTTGCGGCTGGCTGGGGGAGGAAGGCGAGAAGAGATGGTTCAAAGGGAAAAGAAACCTTGCCTAGTAAGCAGTAGAGTTGGAGGTGGGGAAACAGCAGTGGGGAAAGAAAACAAGTTTTCTGTTTGAATCTTTCATAGCTTACCTTTTTGAATACTCGGGAAAGGTCATTCTTACAGCGCAATGAAGGGAAGATTTGGGAGGAGGGAGTGTAAAGTATAGCAATATTTGTTGAGAAAAAATGCATAGCACGAGAGTTGCGAGTGAAGTTTTATTTGGGGCAATATGAGAACTACAGTCCAAGAGTCAGCACCTCAGATAGCTCTGAGAAACTGATCTAAAGAGGGAGGGAGGAAAGATAGTCTATATGTGATATTGGTAAAGGGGGAGTGCATGCAATCAAGCATATATTTTTTTATAGAAAGTTCCTGCTGGTCTCATGACGCTTCTGCTAGTCACGAGAAACAATCGTCACCATGAAGGATTTTAGTGCTGTTCTAAATGTGGGGAAATATATTGGGCTCATAAGGTCAACTCCTGAGAATATCTGTCTAAAGATCTGTCCTGCCAGTTTTCTGGAGCATCAGTTCAGTCGCTCAGTCGTGTTTCTGGAGCATAGAGTGCCTCATTTCTGCTTTCCACCCTGAATTTCTTCAGAAGGTGTTGAAGGTCAGCAGCTGCAGCGGCACATGATTTAATCCCTGTAGAAGTAGATGGCAAGCACCCGTGACAAGTGCCAACTTGTGGTTGACATGTTAGGCCACAGAAGTCTTTCTTGGGAGTGTTTGCAATAACTCTGTCAGCTTAAAAAATATTCACAATCTAAAAGTTGAGAGTTAGGTTTTATTTGGTGGGACTTTTTAGGACTTAAGCCCAGGAGACAGCATCTCAAGTTGCCCTGAGAGAACTGCTCTACGAAGTTGGGGTCAGGGAGGAGTCAAGTTATATAGTACTTTGCAACCAAGAGCAGATGGTCTGAATATCAGAAGTATTTTTGTGAATTAAAGAAAATCAGATATCCCAAGTTAAGGAATTTAGTGCTTTTCTATGTATGGTAAGATGCGAGAGTCTGGGATCACTGAATTCATTCCTTTCATATGCATCTCAGCTATCTGGGGCCAGTATCCTGTGTTTTTCACATCCGGATTTCCTCTGAGCTCACCATAGGGAGTGGCTACAGCCTGATGACTGCCAGATCACAGGTATTAGTCTTCTTGTGTACCATTAGGGCTCAGGAATTTACACGTGGAAGGCCAGAATTGCTGATGACTGTGACATTGTTGGACTTCCCTCATGGCTCAATCTTTGTGTACTGTTAATGGCAGGAAATACTCCATTTCTCAACTCCAAAATAAATAATGATATCTGAGATAAGTAATGAAGTATAAGCGATAGATCTGAGGGGTAGAACTGTTGAAGTGAAATCAGACAGACAGATTTATGACAGATTGAACAGAAGGATTGAGTGAAGAAGAGAACCTATAGGGGTTTCTGAGTTGGGTGAACAAGTGAATAAGATAACAAGATGACATAGGGAACTCAAGAGGTAGAACAGTTTTGGGGAGGGAAATGATGAATTCAGATTGGAACTTGTAAACATGAGATTATAAAAGGATAAGTTGAGCTTTTTTACGTACACAGAAAATATATACCCATATATAAATAACATACATACATGTTATAGATAAATTAGAACATTAAGAAAGGATGCTGATTAAGAAATATATCCATTCCAGAAAGAAGTATTTAGAAAGGGGACTCAAAAGGCCAGTAACCTCCAAAGGAGACTGTGTGAAGGCAAGCAAAAAAAAACTTGACTAGAATGGTACAACTGAAGATGGAATGCCTCTTTGAAAAGGAATCACCTAAGCTAGAAGTGGATGCTGATATAGGACAGGAAAAAGGTATTTAGGGAAAAGGAAGTGTAGGTATTAATGTCCTGAGGTGAGAGAGAAACAAAGTTTAGCAGTAAGAAGAGAACAATAGTCTAAGAGTATAAATCAATAAGTAAAATATAGGTAGTATATGTAGCAGAAGTATTTACATGGGATACAAATAGTATGAGGAAAGAAAGAATTCTGCTTGTGGGTAGAAGGAAAGTATCACGGAAGGGCTTACAGGGGAGGCAATGCCTTAGCAGGATTTTCTGGGATAAAAGGTTTACCAACTTAGGGATATTCCTTGCAGGCAGAAGGACATGTCCAAAAGCATAGAGAATTGAAATACCAAAAAATATCAGTAGTGGTTCAATATTAGGCAGAGGAAGGGAAGAGCCTTTTATCTCTAAGGATGTGGAGAGATGCTGAAGGCCTTTAGGTAGGGTATGATAAGATCTTATGTGTATATGGAAAATATTCCACTAAGTGACTAATGTGGAAAATGGAGTGAGGAGAGGTACAGGCAGCAGGCAAGGCAAAAACAGAAGCAGAGTGACCAGTTCAAATAGAATTTTACATGCCATGTTGGTGAAAGCCACAATTAAGATAGGGGAGAAGCCATGAAGAAAAGTGTACCCACTTTAGAGAACAGGGAGAGCTAATGGATTGTAGAGGGTGTGAGAAAGAAAAATGAAAATGGTGATGCTAGTTGTTGATTTAGGCAGCCAGACAGATCTCAGAAATAATGAAAAAATATTGTGAGTTCCCTGAGGAGAAATGGGATGAATCTAGAGGGTAGGTGGAGGGAAGGAACAAAGGGAAGATTAGATGAACAACCATTGTAAGAGGAAGGGGGTCTGCTGTGCAAAGTGTGGTAAGGGGCCTTAGGACTAAAGTTTTCAAATGGTAAATGTGGGAAATTTGCAGAGAGAACTGAAGACAGGTAAGCAATTTTGGAGAGTAATTGAAGATAAAGATAAAAAATATGTAGTGGCATTTATCTTTGTGGTTATGGGATTCACTGATAAATATAGATGACAGATTGGAATAATCAAGAAATTGGAAGTGTTAAAGGTGATATTTAGGAATGGCAGTACAAAGAGAAAGTTTTGTAAGGACAGAGGACACACATGATCAGACAGAGCCTATCTGAGTATTAGTTTGGAGATGGAGTAGTTCTAAGTATGGGCACCCATGGTGCAGCTACAGCGGTAAATAGCAGACATGTAATGGAGATAAAGGTCATTGAACTTGAGGGAATTAAAGAACTGAGTCTAGACCAGAGTACTAGAGAAGCCATTCACATTGGTACTGAAGTCTGCATTATGTGGGAGTAAAAGAAGACCTGTGGATTGCAGACAGTAGGCAGAGAGAAACTCTTAAAGAAAGGAATCATATAGCAGATGTGTAGAAGAGGCCAGAAAACAATTAGCCATTGCATACTCTGAGGAATTCTCTACAAATCTCCTGAGCTTATTCTTGATAAAGGCTTAACTACTAATAAAAATGTAATGCATTTTCTTCAAGATTATTTAAATACCAAATACTTGAAGCCAATGGTATATTTGGTGTAGAATATCAGACACTGTAGCAAGGTTTTTCAGAAATTATTTGAATACTGGGAATTTATAGTAGTTCTATATCTAGACATTACACATAAGCATAAGACATTTAAAAAGACAGAGTAAAATCTGTGATCACTTCCTATTTTGTAAACTACCTTGCTGCTGCTGCTGCTAAGTCGCTTCAGTCGTGTCCGACTCTGTGCAATCCCATAGATGGCAGCCTACCAGGCTCCTCCGTCCCTGGGATTCTCCAGGCAAGAACACTGGAGTGGGTTGCCATTTCCTTCTCCAATGCATGAAAGTGAAAAGTGAAAGTGAAGTCGCTCAGTCGTGTCCGACTCTTTGCAACCCCACGGACTGTAGCCCACCAGGCTCCTCCGTCCATGGGATTTTCCAGGCGAGAATACTGGAGTGGGTTGCCATTTCCATCTCCAGAGGACCTTCCCAACACAGGGATCAAACCCAGGTCTCCCGCATTGCAGGCAGACGCCTACAATGAGCTTTAGTTACACTTAAAAAACTGAAGACTGTCTCTGTGATAGATCAAAGACTCTTACTTGTTAAATTACAAACTGTACTCAGATCTTTAGCCTTATCTGAAAACTTAATAGGCTTTTTTTTTTTCTCTGTTTTTCACATGGTATTCCAACTTAAGGTCAAGTGTAGATACATTTATCAAACATAAAGAATCTTAGTATTTATTTAAATTTGAAACAGCATGCAAAATAAATATAAAAATTAACTTTTTTTTTTTAGCATTTGGCACTATTTAACAATCATTTAAATGAACTGCCATTACAAGAAAGAGAAGTTATTTTAATAAAAAATCATTGCAGGGACTTCCCTGATGGTCCAGTGGCTAACATTCCATTTTCCCAATGCAAGGGGCCTGGGTTCGATTCCTGCTCAGGGAACTGGATTCCCACATGCTGCAACTAAGTGTTTGTATACCACAACTAAGTTAGCAGACTGCAACTAAAGATCCCAAGTGCTGCAACTAAGACTTAACAGAGCCAAATAAATATTTTTTAAAGAATAAAACAACTATAAAAACTCATTGTATGTCAATTTCCATATATTTAATATGTGATATTCCTGTAATATTGGTTTTTACTATATGTATTTATTTTATTTTTTATAATTAACAAAATCACAGAAAAATTAGTAGAATTATGCTGTAAAGAACAATATTGCAAAACAACCTGGAATGTTAGGTTCATGAACTAAGGTAAATTGGACATGATCAAGCAGGAGATGGCAAGACTGAACATCAACATCTTAGGAATCAGTGATCTAAACTGGATAGGAATGGGTGAATTTAATTCAGATGACCACTACGTCTACTACTGTGGGCAAGAATTCCTTAGAAGAAATCGGGTAGGCTCATAGTCAACAAGAGAGTTCAAAAAAATGCAGTTCTTGGCTGCAACCTCAAAAATGACAGAATGATCTTAGTTTGTTTCCAAGGCAAACTATTCAATATCACAGTATTCCAAGTCTATGCCCCAACCTCTAAGGTTGAAGAAGGTGAAGTTGACTAGTTCTATGAAGACCTACAACACCTTCTAGAACTAACACTAAAAAAAGATGTCTTTTTCATCATAGGAGATGGGAGTGCAAAAGTAGGAAGTCACGAGAAACCTGGAGTAGCTCGCAAGTTTGGCTTTGGAATACAAAATGAAGTGGGGCAAAGGCTAACAGAGTTTTGTTAAAAGAATACACTGGTCATAACAAACACCTTTCTCCAACAACCCGGGAGAAAACTACACATGGACATCACCAGATGGTCAGTACTGAAAACAGACTGATTAGGTTCTTGCAACCAAAGATGGAGAAGCTCTATATAGTCAGCAAAAACAAGACTTGGAGCTGACTGCGGCTCAGATCATCAACTGCTCATTGCAATATTCAGGCTTAAATTGAAGAAAGCAGGAAAAACCACTAGGCCATTTAGGTACAATCTAAATCAAATCTCTTATGATTATACATTGGAGGTGATAAATACATTCAAAGAATTAGATCTGGTAAACAGAGTACCTGAAGAACTGTGGACAGAGGTTTATAACATTTTACAGGAGGCAGTGACTAAAACCATCCCTAAGAAAAAGAAGTGCAAGAAAGTAAAGTGGTTGTCTCAGGAGGCTTTACAAATAGCTGAGGAAAGCTGAGAAAGAAAGGCAATGGAGAAAGAGAAATAAGTATGAAATTGAATGCAGAGTTCTAGAGAACAGCAAGGAGAGATAAGATTTTCTTAAATGAACAATGGAAAGAAATAGAGGAAAACAATCGAATAGTAAAGACTAGAGATCTCAAGAAAATTGGAGCTATTAAGGGAACATTTCCTACAAGAATGGGCATGATATGGGATAGAAATGGTAAGGACCTAACAGAAGTAGAAGAGATTAAGAAAAGGTGGCAAGAAAATACAGAAATACTATACAAAAAAGGTCTTAATGACCAGGATAATCATGATGGTGTGATAACTCACCTAGAGCCAGACATCCTGGAGTCTGAAGTCAAGTAGGCCTTAGGAAGCATTACTATGAAAAAAGCTAGGGGAGGTTGATGGAATTCCAGCTGAGTTACGTCAAATCTTAAAAGATGATGCTGTTAAAGTGCTGCACTCAATCTGTCAGCAAGTATGGAAAACTCAGCAGTGGCTACTGGACTGGAAAAGGTGTCTTCATCCCAATCCCAAAGAAGGACAAGCTGAAGAAAGTTCAAACTACCATATAACTGCACTCATTTCACATGCTAGCAAGGTTATGCTTAAAATCCTTCAAGTTAGACTTCAGCAGTACATGAACCAAGAACTTCAGGTGTGCAAGCTGGGTGTTGAAGAGGCAGAGGAATCAGAGATCAAATTGCCAACATTATTGGATCATGGAGAAAGCAAATGAGTTCCAGAAAAACATTTACTTCTGCTTCATTGACTATGCTAAAGCCTCTGTGTGGACCAAAACAACTGTGGAAAATTCTTAAAGAAATGGGAGTACCAGACCACTTTACCTGTCTCCTAAGAGACCTGTATGCAGGTCAAAAAGCAACAGTTAGAATTGGATATGGAACAAATGACTGGTTCAACACCAAGAAAGAATACCACAACACGTATGTTGTCATCTTGCTTATTTAACTTACATGCATAGTACATCATGTGAAATGCCAGCCTGGATGAATCACAAGCTGGAATTAAGATTACCAGGAGAAATAATAACAGCCTCAGATATGCAGATGATACACCCTAATGGCAGAAAGTGAAGAGGAGCTAAAGAATCTCTTGATGAGGGTGAAAGAGGAGAGTTAAAAAGCTGGCTTAAAACTCAACATTTAAAAAACTAAGATCATGGCATCTGGTCCCATCATTTCTTGGCAAATAGATGGGGAAACAATGGAACCAGTGACAGACTTTATTTTCTTGGGCTCCAAAATCCCTGCGGATGGTGACCGCAACCATGAAATTAAAAGATGCTTGCTCTTTGGAAGGAAAGCTCTGACAAACCTAGACAGCATATATCACTTCACCAACATAGGTCCATGTAGTCAAAACTATGTTTTTTCAGTAGTTATAAACAGACCTGAGAGTTGGACCATAAAGAAGACTGAGTGCTTTCGAATTATAGTGCTAGAGAAGAATCTTGAGAGTCCCTTGAACTGCAAGGAAATCAAACAAGTCAGTCCTAAAGGCAATCAACCCTGACTATTTCATTGGAAGGACCGATGTTGAAGTTGAAGCTCCAATATGTTGGCCACCTGATGTGAAGTCAACTCATTGGAAAAGACCCTAACGCTGGAAAAGATTGATAGCAAAAGGAGAAGGAGGTGATGGAGGATGAGATGGTTAGATAGTATCACCTACTCAATGGACATGAATTTGAGCAAACTCTGGGCAATAGTGAAGGACAGTGAAGCCTGCCATGCTGCAGTTCATCAGGTCTCAAAAGGTCAGATACAAATTAGCAACTGAACAATAGCAACATGTACTGTTAAGATAAAATGAAATAAAATTAATACAGTTAGATATAATAAAGTAAAAAATATTTTAAAGCTATAGTTTTCTATTGTTTGTGAAATAAATATGTAGGACAAGTATTTTCTTTTCTTTCCAGGGATGAGTTACACACAGTGAACAGCAGGGGACACAAAATTCAGAAGTTATTCTCTACATAGCAATGCACAATGAAATCTCATGTTGTAGTGGAAAGCAGATGAATTTTGGAGGCAGACAGACTGTTTGATTTCACCTTGCTCCATCACGCTAAGTTGTGTGTGTTGTACCCAGTCTCTTAGCCATTTCTGACTTTTTGTGACCATTTGGACTGTAGCCTGCCAGGCACCTCTGTCCATGGGATTTTTCAGGCAAGAATACTGGAGTGTGTTGCCATTTCCTCCTCCAGGGGGTCTTCCAGACCCAGGGATGGAACTTGTGTCTCCTGCATTGAGAGAAGACTCTTCGCCACAAAACACTGGGGATGCCCATATATAAGCTAAGTGACCTTTAATTATTTAACCTCTCTTGACTTCTTGGGATCATGAGAACTATAACATGGAGATTAAACCAATATATGTAAGACAGCTCAATAAACAGGGTTTTTTTCTTCAGTGCTTACTATATAAATATGTGCATGTACACTGAAACCACACTGAACAAATGCAAATTTAGATTTTATAGTCATTTTTCCAAACCATGAACATGGAAATGGCTATAGTTTCATGACAGAACAGAAACACAAGTATAGCTAGATCAAAACTCAAAGCGAAGCAAAAGAAATGAGTTGTGTATGAGTTGCTACTCACATCCAATCAAGGTTTGTTCTATTTATGAAAATGAGAATGCCAGAGAAAGTGCCTGAACATGTGTTGTGTGCATTTTCAGCATGGCTTAGTACAGAGTATGATCCAGGAGAAACCACCATCGGAATTAACAGGGGGTGCTTGCTGTCTGCAGTTGCCTGTTCTACACAAAATCTTTTTCAGAGCTTTGGGAATGGCACGTCAATTTCCTCTGGCACAGGAGAAATAAGAATACTTGCTTCTTAGGACTCCTGTGAATGTTAAACAGCACATGTCGTGAAGCTAGCGCCGTACTTGCTATGTATCACTAGAATTCTGTCTTTTCTTCCAAATTGACACACGTATACTCACAAATGACTTGCTCAAAAACACCTGATCATAGTTCCATCTTTTCCTTCTTTAATAAGAACTAAGGCCTTTTTTTTTTTTTTTGCTACTTTGGCGCACAGGGGACAAATAAATCCTTCCTTTTCTAGCTAGTGGCTATATTATATTCTTTCCAATAATATTTTCCTAGCACTTTGTGTTCCATTTTGTACTAGTCACTGGAAGACAAGTTCTATTTTAAATAACACTAGTATAAAGTGTCATGAATTTGGGTGTAGTTAATTAAAAATATATGATAATTCATATAAGACTAAGCTTGAATATATAATATGCTAATTTTAAACTTAAGGTTTTAGGAATTAAATTCATTGAATTGGATTTTAGTAAATTTATTTTAACTCTTTAAGAATCTAAATGACATTGTAACAAATATTGATGTGATCATCACTTAGCATTCTTATCTGTTTATCAAAAGGAAACATGACTTTTCAACTATTAATCTAGTACAGAAATAAAGTAAAAATCAGCTTTCATCATGCACAGAAAATGAATTCTTACATTTAGTGTTTAATTATCCTTAGTTTCTTCAACACATAATATGTAAAATTATTTTTAAGAAATGAATTATATGCTACATATTCTAACCTGATTTTGTCTCACAATATTTGTAAACCATTCCAATTAAACAGATGAAAAATTTAATTACTGCCTGTTGTTTTACAGTATAGATATACCATAAATTATTTCACCTGTGCGTGCTCAGTTACTAAGTCGTGTCCATCTTGTTGTGATCCCATGGACTGTAGCTCACTAGCCTCTGCTGTCCATGGGATTTCCCAACCAAGAATACTGCAGTGGGTTGTCATTTCCTCCTCCAGGGAATCTTCCTGCCCCAGAGACTGAACTAGGATCTCCTGCATTGGCAGGCAGATTCTTTACCACTGAGCCACCTAGGAAACCCTAATTTATTTCACTTAGTCCACATGATTGAATTTTTAGACATTTTCTCCTTTTTAATCCCCATTTAAAATAAAAATGTGATAAACAACAATGTTGTACATACATATTTAATATTTTATTCATAACACCTTTAGGATAAATTCTTAAGAGACAAATTACTAGGTGCAAGAATGTGTGTATTTTCCCATATCTTCAAAACTGCAGGAATATTCCAATAATTCTGCTCTATTTCACTTTTGCTATGGTAGGTTAAATTTTTTTCATATAGCTTTTAATATATAGTCCTTGTTAGCAAATTTTTAAAAGATGATGCTTATTAACTACTGTATTTCTTTTTTGAATGGCTTTAGCATATTAAAAAGTAGAGACATTACTTTGCCAACAAAGGTCCGTCTAGTCAAGGCTATGGTTTTTCCAGTAGTCATGTATGGATGTGGGAGTTGGACTATAAAGAAAGCTGAGCACCGAAGAACTGATGCTTTTGAACTGTGGTGTTGGAGTAGACTCTTGGGAGTCCTTGGACTGCAAGGAGATCCAACCAGTCCATCCTAAAGGAGATCAGTCCTGGGTGTTCATGAGGAGGACTGATGTTGACGCTGAAACTTCAATACTTTGGCCACCTGATGCGAAGAGTTGACTCATTTGTAAAGACCCTGATGCTGGGAAAGATTGAAGGTGGGAGGAGAAGGAGACAACAGAGGATGAGATGGTTGGATGGCATCACTGATTCAATAATGCTCCAATGAGCATCATTGGTGATGGACAAGGAGACCTGGCGTGCTGCTGTTCACGGGGTCGTAGAGAGTTGGACGTGACTGAGTGACTGAAGTGAAGTGAATCATGCCTTTAGTCCCTTTTCATATCAAAAAGATTAATTCCTTATACTATTTTTAAAAGATCTTCCCCAGTTTTTTTGATTTGCTTATGATATTTTCTTTTAATCATACAAGCTATTAATCCTATTAATTTTTAAAAACTGAAGTATTATAATGACTTACAATATATTTCAGGCATGCAACATAATGATTTGATATTTTAATACAACACAAAATGATCACCATAAAATATCTGGTTACCACCTATCACTGTACTGTTATTAAATATTTACTATATGCCCTATATTGTTATTGATCATGATTTATTATATTCCCTATGTCATACATTACATCCCTGTGACTTATTTATTTTGTAATTGAAAGTCTGTACGTACCTCTTAATCTCTCTCATCTATTTCACTTATCTCCTTCAGACCCTACCTATTTGCTTTCTGTATCAATGAATCTGTTTCTGTTTTGTTTGCTTTGTTTTTTAGACTTCACATATAAGTGATATCACATGGTATTTGTGTTTTTCTGACTTATTTCACTTAGCGTAATACTCTCTAGGTCTCTGCATGTTGTCACAAATGGCAAGACTTCATTAAGACTTCATTCTTCTTTCACAGCTGAGTAGCATTCCATTTACTATGCATGCCACATCTTCTTATCCATTCATCCTTTAACAGGCACTTAGGCTGCACCCATGTCCTGGCTATCATAAATAACGCTACACTGAAAACAGGGGTACGTATGCCTAATGCTTTCCTTTCCTTCACAAAAACACGTAGAAGTGAAATTGCAGCATCCCATGGTAGTTGTATTTTTAGTTTTTTGAGGAACCTAAATACTATGTTCCTAAATACTATGAATGCAAATAGGTACAGATACATGTACCTATTTGCATTCATACCAACAGTGATCAGTAATTCCCTTTGATTCACATCCTCATCAATACTTGTTATTTGTTATCTTTTTTATAATAAATATTCTGTAAGTTGGTATCTTGCAGCTCTGGTTTGCATTTCCCTGATATTAGTGATACTGAGCATCTCCTCATGTGTCTGTTGACCATCTATATGTCTTCTTTGAAAAATGTTTATTCAGGTCTTCAGCTCACTTTTAATTTTTTTTTTTTTGATGTTGAGTAGTATGAGTTTTTTTTTTTTTTTATATTTTGGATATTAACCTAGTATCAGATGTACTGTTTGCAAAGATCTCCCATTCAATAGGTTGCCTTTTGTTCTGTGGATAGTTTCCTTTGCTGAGAAAAAGCTTTAGCTTGATGTGGTCGCATTTGTTCATTTTTGACTTTGTTTCCCTTGCCTGATGAGACATACCCATAAAAATATTGGTAAGACTCAACTCAAAGAACATACTGCCTATGTTTCTTCTAGGAGTTTTATGGTTTCAGGTCTTACATTTAAGTCTTTAACTCGAGTTTATTTTTGTATGTGATATGAGAAAGTAGTCCAGTTTGATTCTTTTGCATCTAACTGTTCACCATTTATTGAAGATGTTGTCTTTACCCATTGTATGTTCTTGCCTTCCTTCCAGATTAACTGACCACATATATGTGGATTTATTTCTGGCTCTTGATTCTTGATTCCATTAATGTTTGTTTTCTTGCCAGCATCATACTGTTTTGATTACAGCAGCTTTGTAGTATATTTTGAAATTGGGAAGCATAATATCTTCAGTTTTGTTCATTTTTATCACAATTATTTTGGCTATTCAAGGTCTTTTGTGTTTCTGTAAAATTTTAGAATTATTTGTCTTAGTTCTGTGAAAAATGCCATTGGTGCTTTGATAGGGATTACAATGAATCTTATTTTAGCAGCATTAATTCTTCCAATACATGAGGATGGCATATCTTTTCATTTGTTTGTGTGGTCTTCAATTTCTTTCCAGTTTGGATTCTTTTTATTGCTTTTCCTTATCTGATTGCTGTAGATGTGTGTGTGCGCGCACTCAGTTGCATCCGACTCGCTGCAACTCCATGGACTGTAGCCTGCCAGGGTCTTCTGTCCATGGGACGTTCCAGGCAAGAATACTGGAGCGGGTTGCCATTTCCTACTCCAAGTGATCTTCCTGCCCTGGGATCATATCCACCTCTCTTGCATGTCCTGCATTAGCAGGCGGATTCTTTACCACTAGCGCCACCTGGTGGCAGAAGCCCCAATTGCCATAGCTGCTGCTGCTGCTGCTAAGTCACTTCAGTCGTGTCTGACTCTGTGCGACCCCATAGGCGGCAGCCCACCAGCCCCCCCCACTCCCCCCGCCCCCGTCCCTGGGATTCTCCAGGCAAGAACACTGGAGTGGGTTGCCATTTCCTTCTCCAAATTGCCATAGCTAGGACTCCCAATTCTATGTTGAATAAAAGTGGCAAGAGTGGACACCTTGTCTTTTTCCTGATCTTTGAGGAAAGGCTTTCAGCTTTTCACTGTTGACTATGATATTGCTGTAGGCTTGTCATATATATTAAAATGCAGAGACATTACTTTCCCAACAAAGGTCCGTCTAGTCAAGGCTATGGTTTTTCCAGTAGTCATGTATGGATGTGAGAGTTGGACTGTGAAGAAGGCTGAGCGCCGCAGAATTGATGCTTTTGAACTGTGGTGTTGGAGAAGACTCTTGAGAGTCCCTTGGACTGCAAGGAGGTCCGATCAGTCCATCCTAAAGGAGATCAGCCTTGGGATTTCTTTGGAAGGAATGATGCTAAAGCTGAAACTCCAGTACTTTGGCCACCTCATGCAAAGAGTTGACTCATTGGAAAAGAGTCTGATGCTGGGAGAGATTGGGGGCAGGAGGAGAAGGGGACGACAGAGGATGAGACGGCTGGACGGCATCTCTGACTCAATGGACGTGAGTTTGAGTGAACTCCGGGAGTTGGTGATGGACAGGGAGGCCTGGCGTGCTGTGATTCATGGGGTCGCAAAGAGTCGGACACGACTGAGCGACTGAACTGAATTGAACTGAACTGTCATATATGGCCTTTCTTATCTTGAGGTATGTTCCCTCTACACCCACATAGTTGAGAGGTTTTTTTTTTTTAATCACAAATAGATGTTGAATTTCTTATTAATATCTGCTTTGAGGTTCTACTTGGAAAGTCTTTCCTTATCACAAGTCTATACAAATATTCACCTATACACAGTATATAAGAATTTAACATACCAATTCATTCAATCATTTATTCACTTGTGCAACAAGCATCTATTGAACACATACACACTGGGCATTGTTCTAAATGCTGGAAATAAAGCAACAAATAAGACCAAGTTTCTTGCTATCATGGAGTTATATTCCAAAAGGAATATGATCATACAGGATATAATTTAATGCGGTTTAAAGTTAATGGGGGAAGGAATGTATTATTCAGTATACAATGCTGCTACAACTAGTCAACCATTGAGAAAAAAATAGATTATTTCATACCTAGGATCAAGTATATTACAAATGGATTAAAAACTTTATGTTTAAATATTTAAAATAAAGCACAAAAATACTGGAAAAAATGTAACTGAATATTATATAAAGGAACATAATATACATTCTTGAACATGACAACTTTAGAGTAAGATCTCAAGGCAACTTTGGAAAGACCTCTTTTTTTTGAATGGAATAGAACAAGGTAATTTTTGAACAATAATCTTTATTAGTGTATTTTCAAAGATACATATAATCCTGAGCTAGTGCATTTATACATTTATCATTTACTCCTTGAATTTTATGTGCATTTTGCCCCAAACTCTCTGATGAGTACATTTTATACTAATCAGGAACATAAATAATTAAAAATAGTATTCTCATCTCCGGAATAGCCAATTGATTTACTCAGATCACCTCATTCTCTAATTCTATTCAGTACCAGTTCAAAAGCTTTAGACTATTACCTTTCAGCTAAGTAATTTCTTTTTAAAACTACAAAGATGGGCAGTGCAAGAGGTGATTCTTTAAATCCTAGTGAATTCCTAGAAAACTACATTGCTTTTTGTCTTTGATCTGTATTTGGAATAAATTTGGTAATCATTTGACCAGCTATCTTTGAGAAGGATGATAAAACTAACTACATCTAATCTTAACATTTTAGCCCGTGTAAAATGTCACAGGCTTCCTTCACATTTCAGTATTCCGTGTGTGTGCTCAGTTGTGTCTGACTGTCTGTGACTCCATGGACTGTAGCCCTCCAGGCTTCTCTGTCTATGGAATTTTCCAGGCAAGAATACTGGAGTGGGTTGCCATTTCCTCCTCCAGGGAATCTTCTCAGTCCAGGCATCAAACCTAAGTCCCTTGCATCTCCTGCACTGGCAAGCAGATTCTTTACCACTGTACCATCTGGGAAGCCCCACGTATTCCATAAATTAAGGGCATGGCAACCCACTCCAGTATTCCTGCCTGAAGAACTCCATGGACAGAGGAGCCTGGCAGGCTACAGTCCATGGAGGTGCAAAGAATCAGACACGACTGAGCGACTAAAACACACACACACCCCAATAAGAAAAATTAACCATGATCTAACGAAAAGGAGGACAATCTGATATAGATACATTTTTGTAAACTGTTAAATATTATGAAACATGTTATGTGAAACACTTTCTTCAAGTTCCATACAGGAATACATAGAGCTGGTTAATATTAAATTTCATAAATCTAGGCCAGAACTTTTATAATTAGAACATTTTCAAACAATGACAAAAATGAAAGACAAAAGTCCTGTGATCTTTGAGAACAAACATTTATCCAACATATCTCCAACGGTGGACAAATAAATATTTTTATTCTCATATTTTAAATTACTACCAAAATATTATTTATTTCTACAAACAACATAAAACAAGCATACAGTATCTAGAAATGGTCTTTATCTGACAAGAATGTCAAGTCTTTGACGGTACACTAAACGTATTTTTTTTCCTGAACAATGTCACTATGATCTTAGGTTAAAGTTACTATAAGCAGTTCAAGCAAAATGCATATTGCTTAGATTTAAAGCAAGCAATTGTGATAGCTTAATTAAAAAGTGAGTATAAATGTGAAGCTATTATAGCAATATTTATAAACACTCCTTGAGAATACTCACAGACCAGCAAGTAATAGAATAATTGATTTAAAAATAATGGAAGTGTGGTGTTATGTGTAATGATTGGGAACAAATCAAAAATACCTTTAAGAGATGTAAAAGAACATGAAGACCAAGCTTTATTATTTGGAGCTTGAAAACTTAGCAGCAAAAGAATCTATTTGCCTATAATGTAGTACAATAAACATTTGTTCATATAAGGCTCCCAGTCTTAAAACTTCATACATAAATGAAAATGAAATCCATTAGGTAAATGATTTAAAGATGTCCAGAGTAGCTTATCAAGAACTGTTAGATACCCTCAACCGCATCACAAAGTCATAAATAAGCTTATGCAAAACTGTGTTCTGGATAACTCACTCTTATGGCTCCCCAATAACAAGCTCGGATAAGGCAGACCAAACCTAAGAGATAAGCAATTGCCCAAGAAACATAGGTTGCATGAAATCGTCTTGCAAAATCTTGGGTGCCAACCTAAAATAAAAAGCAATATAAAAATAAAAGGTTAGAAACTGAGAATTTGTGTTGGCTTTTTTGATGATTTTTATGAAACATATTCCCGAGATGACAAAATATGAGTTGCTGCATTTGTTGACTAACACTGATAGAGCAAAATTTCATAAAATGACATAGCAGGTTATGTTAACTATAAATTTTACCAAATCAACAAAAATTCCATTAAACCATTTATAAAGGAATTTAATCTATATCCCTGATGCCATCCTCATATTGATAATAAATCTTTGTCTGACCTGAATAAAAAGAAGAATTTTTTTAGACCATAGTAGTTGAATGAGTATTGCTTCAGCTCTGGCCATGGCAAAGCTGGGGCTGGCACGAAATAAAAACAAATGGGCTTTTTGTTAAATGGATGATAAAAGTTCCCAATATCAAGAACTTTCAGAGGGATCCCAAGATATGATTTCACCTGGATGGGCAAACTCCGCTGAGAACAAGCCCATGGACTGCCTTTAGATTGCTCAAAAATTTTTAGAAGCTTCTGGCCTGGTATGTCAGGGAGACAGGTTCTTTAGGGATCAATGAAAGTTGTTCCAAACCTCACCATTTACTACTGCTCAAGTTAAGAGGAAAGAATTCTAACAATGAATAGAGTAGTACTCACAGTTAATCCAATCCCAATGAAAATACATATCATTCCAATGGTAATATATACACAGCAGCGCCTTCGAGGAAGTGCACTACCCACTGAAGAACTGTAAATTCATGAGAACAAAAAAGGATATTAAGTATGAACATGAAGGTTCTCCATATCATCGTTGTGAGTACTAATTCACAACTTTAGTAACATACATACTTCCATTTATTTCTTCAACTTGAGAGACAAGAACATGCATAATAAGAATGATATTTGGGGGGACTTCCCTGGTGGTCCGGTGGTTTAGAATTCACCTTTCAATGCAGGGGACGTGGGTTCAACCCCTGGTCAGGGAACTAAGAACCCACATACCGCAGGGCAATTAAGCCCTCGAGCCAGAACTAGAGCAGTCTCCAAACTGCAACAAGAGAAGCCTGCTCCCTGCAACTAGAGAAAGCCCATGCACCACAACAAAGAGCTTGCAGGCAGCAACGAAGACCCAGCGCAACCAAAATAAAAATGATAAAAAAGAATGATATTTTTAATGAGCTATCTAAATCATAATTAGTGAGTTTGTGTGTGAGTCGTAGTTTTAAACAAAATTCAAGTTTTGGTCATTGACAATATCCACAAAAACCCACAATAGTCAACAATGATTTTCCAAGATAAAATTTTATTTCCAAAAAACTCTATTTCAGAATGGAAAATAGGTGCTATCTTAAAAATAGCATTTGATTCTCTTACATTTATAACTATTGGCATATATTTAGTGTAGAAAATAAGAATAAAAAGGAAAATTACCTATAATTCCACTACCATGAATACCACTGAACATTTTGCCTATTTTTCTACAGCCATCTTTTCTAACTTACCAATTTAGCATAAGCATTTTCTTACATCATTAGGTATTCTCAAAGTAGAATTCTGAAAGATGAATATAACATAACCTAATGAATTCCCTACTATTGGACACTTAGCATTTTCCTTCTTGTAAATAACGCCAGCTAAGCTTCCTTGGTGGCTCAGCTGGTAAAGAATCCACCTGCAACGTGGGAGACCTGGGTTCAATCCCTGGGTTGGGAAGATCCCCTGGAGAAGGGAACAGCTACCCACTCCAGTATTCTGGCTGGAGAATTTCATGGACTGTATAGTTGATGGGGTCACAAAGAGTCGGACATGACTGAGTTACTTTCACAAGCAACATCTAAGATCATTCTGCTTTTTAAAAAGTGGAAGTAGAGGTGATTTACAATGTTTTTTTTTTTTTAATTTCTGCTGTCCAACAAAATGACTCAATTTTACATATATACATGTATATATATAAAAATTCTTTACCTTCTTTTCCATATGGTTTGTCACAGGACATTGCCTATAGTTCTCTGTGCTGCATAGTTGGGCCTTGTTGTTTACCCATTCTATATATACCAGCTTGCATACGCTGACCCCAAACTCCTAATCTATTTATTCCCTATCCCACCACTATGGCAACCAACACACACTCCCAGCAACAGTGGAGGAGGGCTCCCTTTTCTCCACTCCTCTCCACTATTTGTTATTTGCAGAATTTTTGACGATTTCCATTCTGAGCGGTGTGAGATGGGACCTCACTGTAGTTTTGCTTGCATTCCCCTAATAATTAGCCATGCTGAACATCTTAGAATGTGCTTTTCGGCACATGTGTATGTCTTTGGAAAATGCCTGTTTAGGTCTTTTGCCCATTTTTCAATTGGGTTGTTTGTTTTGTTGCTGTTGAGCTGTTTGCATATTTTGAAAATTTAGCTCGTCAGTCACATCATTTGCAAGTTATTTTCTCCCAGCCAAGAGTTTTTCTTTTCATTTTCCTAATGGTTCTTTTGCTGTACAAAAGCTCGTAAGTTTCATTAGGCCCATTTGTTTATTTTTGCTCTTATTTCTATTGCCTTGGGAGACTGACCTAAGAAAATATTGGTACAATTTATACTGGAGGATGTTTGTTTTGCCTATGTTCTCTTCTAGGAGTTTTATGGTGTCATGTCTAATGTTTAAGTCTTTAAGTCATTTTGAGGTTATTTTTGCATATGGTTTGACAGTGTTTCTAATTTCATTAGAGATGTAGCTGTTCAACTTTCCCAATACCCCCTGCTGGAGAGACTGTTTTTTCCCTATTGTATATTTTTGCTTCCTTTGTTGAAGATGAATTGACCATAGGTGTGTGGATTTGTTTAGGGGCTCTCTATTCTGTTTCATTGATCCATATATGTTTTTGTGTCAATATCATGCTGTTTTGATTACTGTAGTTTTGTAGTGTAGTCTGAAGTCTGGGAGCATTATGCCTTCAACTTTGTTCTTTTTCTTCAGGATTGCTTTGGCAATTCTGGGTCCTTTATGATTCCATATGAATGTAAGAATTATTTGTCCTAGTTCTGTGAAAACGGTCATGAGTAATTTGATAAGGATCTCTTTAAATCTGTATATCGCTTTGGGTAGTATGGCCATTTTAATAATACTAATTTTTTGCATTGTTAGAATTAGGATTACAAAATTAGAGATTAAACTTTTAAAAAATCTTAAATACATATGCAAGAAGCCTATGGGAAATTCATAAAATATATCTCTCAACTGAAATTCTAAATGCAATGGTTTCCTGTTCTCTCTACTTCTAATTAAAAAAAAAAATTTCAGAGTAGTAAAAGTATAGCAAAGGACAAAAAGCCAAACTAGTACCTTCTCCTTTCCTAAACAAACATACATTAACACATATCATATATCACATATTGTGTTAGTGGATGATATTGTTGTTGCTCAGTTGCCCTGTTGTGTCTGACTCTTTGGGACCCCATGGACTGCAACACACCAGGCCTCTCTGTCCCTCACCATCTCCTGAAGTTTGCCCAAGTTCATGTCCATTGCACCAGTGATGCCATCCAGCCATCTCACCTTCTGATGCCCTCTTCTCCTTCTGCCCTCAGTCTGTCCCAACATCAGGGAATTTTCCAATGAGATGACTGTTTGCATCAGGTGACCAAAATACTGGAGTTTCAGCTTCAGCATCAGTCCTTCCAATGAATATTCAGGGTTGATTTCTTTTAAAATTGACTTGTTTGATCTCCTTGCTGTCCAAGGGACTCTCAAGAATCTTCTCCAGCACCACAGTTGGAACGCATCAATTCTTTGGCTCTCTGCCTTCTTTATGGTCCAGCTCTCACAACCACACAAGGCCACTGGGAAGACTATAGCCTTGATTATACGGACCTTTGTCAGCAGAGTAATGTCTCTGCTTTTCAGCACACTGTCTAGGTTTGTCATAGCTTTCCTGCCAAGAAGCAATCGTCTTCTGTTTTCATGACTGCAGTCACCATCTGCAGTGATTTTAGAGCCCAACAGGAGGAAATTTGTTATTATTTCCACCTTTCCCTTTTCTATTAAGTAATGCAGCTGGATGCCATGATCTTCATTTTTTTAATATCTAGTTTTAATCTGGCTCTTTAACTCTCCTCCTTCACCCTCATCAAGAGGCTCTTTAGTTCCTCTTTGCTTTCTGCCATTTGAGTGGTATCATCCTCATATCTGAGGTTGGTGATGTTCCTCCCACCTATCTTGATTCCAGCTTGTAACTCATCCAGCCCGGCATTTCTCATTTTGTCCTCAGTGAACAGGTTAAACAGGGTGACAGCAGACAGCCCTATATATATATATATAAAATTATCTGATTTGTCTGTGTACAGCCAGTGTCAACATTATACCTACCACATGGTAAATTACTCATAGAATGTCTATTGAATAAATGAAATATAGAAATGCATCACTTACTAGGCATAATTTAGGAGTGTGCTATTCCAAAAAGGTTACTTTTACATAACAGAAAAGTAACTTCCTTTAAGTCCCAAATCTTTTTTTAAAATTGATGAATATTGTTGCAAATATGTATCATGAAAATTCCTGAATACTTGAACCAAAATGGAAACATCTGGATGGCCTGGGAGTCGGGGGTGGTTATCATTAATTGTGGTAGTATGCAGCCTATTATCTGGAGTTAATAGGGAATCTGTGATTCACTCTCTGTATGTTATATTTAACTTTGACTACTTTTAATAACCATGTGTGCATTTGGTGATTTCTCCTGTGTTATATATCACCGCTGGCCATCATTTCTCATTTACCTAAGTATCTGCCTCTGGCGGTCTAATCTACAATGGAAGTGAAAGTGAAAGTGGCTCAGTTGTGTCTGATTTTTTGTGACCCCATGGGCTATACAGTCCATAGAATTCTCCCGGCCAGAATACTGGAGTGGGTAGCCTTTCCCTTCTCCAGGGGATCTTCCCAACCCAGGGATAGAACCCAGATCTCCCGCATTGCGGGCAGGTTCTTTACCAGCGGAGCCACAAGGGAAGCCAAATCTACCATGGATTAGAAGGCAACTGAATTTACTAGAATAAGTCAAAAGTTTCTAAGTGAATACTATAGCAGCTTTCCTATGAGGCAAAGGAACACACTTTTGTGTTTAAAGTGTGTTTAGAAACACACTTTAGTTTTCTAATACTTAGAAAACCCATGCTCATTTTTCATCACTCAACATAAACAGTTTCTACCTCTGGAAAATCTTCACAGGAAATAATTTACCGCTACTTTACAACCCAAATGCCATCTTATCACAAGGAAAGGCAATGACCAAAAACACCTATTGCATGGATAATAAAATCTCTTATACATTTAATACAAATGTGGTATCTGTATGTAACACATAATATTGTTTGGCAAGTGTTAAAACTTTTTACACATACATGTGTTTGCTTCTGTGACTTGTTTTTTCCCCCTTGATACGCTACATGACTTTTCCATATTCACATGCAGAAATTTAATTCATTCATTTTCACAACTATCTTCCATTACACACACACACACACACACACCGAGCTTGCTCATTCTTCTTGCTGATGGACAGTCAGGGACTTGAAATTTTTTTTTTTTTTTTTGCTATTATAACAAGACTGTTTCAAACACACTCTAAATGTTTCCTTATGTAAATATGCAGGAATTTATCAAACATATACCTAGGAATGGAATTGCTGGGTTGTACTGTAGACATATCTTTACTTTTAACAAATGCCAAATTTATATCTCCACTGACACTATATGAGAACTTCCATTGTTCTACCTATATCCTCATTAACACTTCAACCCTTGGTAATGTTCTCAGGTTTGAGAATTTCATGAGTGTGAATGGTATTTCATTGTGGATTTATTACGTATTAATATATAACTAGTTTGTAGCAAGGTTGGACATCTTCTCATATGCAGGTTGACTACTGATTTTTTTCTATTAATTGCTTGTTCATACCTATTGTCTCTTTGTCTTGGGCTGTATTTAGATAATTCATAGATGATACTTATATAGTCTGCATACTATTCCATTCAGCTATATATACCACACATATCTTTTTTTAAAGGATTTTTTAATATGGACTATTTTTAAAGTTTTTATTGAATCTGTTACAATAGTGCTTCTGTTTTGGGTTTTGTTTTTTTGGCCATGAAGCATGTGAGGTCTTAGCTCCCTGACCTGTGATTGAACCCACAGCCCCTGCACTGGAAGGCGAAGTCTTAGCCACTGGACTGCCAGGGAAGTCCCTATACATATCTTCTTATAGTCTATTTTTACAAATTCAGCTTTAATAACGTATTTTGATATGAGTATTTACTAGTGATACCAATGCAATACAAAGTACTTCTAATATAGTCAAAACTACCAATCTTTTCCTTTAAGGTTTGTACTTTTTTAGGAAATTCTTTTCTACTTCTGTCATAAAAATATTTTTCTACCTTTTCTTCTAAAAGTATTACAATTTTGCTTTTTGCATCGCCAGCTACAAATTGGCACTTGCCAGCTACCTCTACAAGGATTAAATCATGAGCTGCTGCAGCTTACTGACCTTCAACACTCCCTGAAAGGGGTTCAGGGTTCTTGGCCTTTTGGCTAAGATCAAGTGGTGGCTCAGAGGGAAAGCGTCTGTCTATAATGTGGGAAACCTGGGTTCGATCCCTAGGTCAGGAAGTTCTCTGGAGAAGGAAACGGCAACCCACTCCAATACTCTTGCCTAGAAAATCCCATGGACGGAGAAGCCTGGTGTCCGTGGGGTAGTGAAGAGTTGGACACAACTGAGCGACTTCACCTTTCTTTCTTTCAGGAATAAGACACTTCGTTCTCTGAGAAAATCTGGCAGAGCAGGTCTTCAGATAGATCTTTTCAGGAGAAGATTTTATGAGCCCAATTCTTGCAGCTCTTCATTTCTAGAAAAGCACTAATGTCTACTCCTCTTATGTCTACTAGTGGTAGTAAGAGTCACTAGTAGCAACTAATGACTTCAGAAGACCAGTAGCAATCTTCTGCAAAAAATTGGTGCTTGATTGCATGTACTCCCCCTTCACCAAAATCACAGATATATTGACCTTCCTCCCTACCTCTCTGGAGCAGTATCTATCCCTGATAAAACTTAACTCCCAACTCTCACACTGTGCCTTATTTTTTAGTTGGCACCATTTATGTTGATTGTCAAGAGCATAGTTCTTATAATTATTCATTTTTATTTTACATGTATCAAAGTTAGATTACTTGTTGCACACAAGTTTGGAATTTATATTTCCAATGAAGTGACCATAATGATAATAATACCCTAAAGCATATGAGATAATTAAGGTATATGCTAAAATGCTATAACAGAGAAATCTAGAAAACAGTAGCTTTATTTCTCTTGCACATAAGAATTCAAAGCTAAATGTACACCCAAGGGCTAGTAAACAATTCTGTTCCATGACTGCCACTCACTCAATATGGTAACAAACGTCCTGCTGCAGTTGCCTTCTTCAAGCAACTGGAAGAAGGGAGTAAAAAGCAGGACAAGCAGGTTTTGTCTTTAAATAGAGTTCCAGGAAGATGTAGTCATCACTTTTGTTCATATTCCATGGTCCTCAACACAAACACATGGTCACAACCATCTGCAAGAGAGGTTAGGAAGTGGAGTCTCTAGCTGAGCAGCCATGAAGACTGACAGTTCCACGGCAAGGGAGGAAAGAACAGCAGTCTCTGCTATCTGACCGAGTATTACTATTGCTCTTTTACTGTTGGTTAGTGTTTGCCTGGTATATCTTTCCTTTTGGTTAGTGTTTCACAGTTTCACTTTTTACTTTTATTCTATGTTCTCATATTTTATGCGTTTCATCTTCAAATTGCATATAGATGTACTTAAATCTAGTCTGATAATTTCTCATGTTTAATAAGTTTATATATATTCTGACAACTAATATACATTGATTATTTCTTCTTATTTTGGTTTTCTACTCTCTGTTTTCTTTGCCCTCCATCCCCTTTTCTAGATTTCTTTTGGATTGACTCTGATGCTCTTTGGAGAAAGCAATGGCACCCCACTCCAGTACTCTTGCCTGGAAAATGCCATGGACAGAGGAGCCCGGTGGGCTGCAGTCCATGGGGTTGCGAAGAGTTGGACACCACTGAGCGACTTCACTTTCACTTCACTTTCATGCGTTGGAGAAGGGAATGGCACCCCACTCCGGTGTTCTTGCCTGGAGAATCCCAGGGACAGGGGAGCCTGGTGGGCTGCCGTCTATGGGATTGCACAAAGTCGGACATGACTGAAGCGACTTAGCAGCAGCAGCAGCTGATGTTCTTATTCCATTTGCTACCTACTGTTTTGAATTTTAATGATGTATCAGTTCAGTTCAGTCCAGTCGCTCAGTCATGTCCGACTCTTTGTGACCCCATGAATCGCAGCACGACAAGCCTCCCTGTCCATTACCAACTCCCGGAGTTCATTCAAACTCATGTCCATCTAGTCGGTGATGCCATCCAGCCATCTCATCCTCTGTCGTCCCCTTCTCCTCCTGCCCCCAATCCCTCCCAGCATCAGGGTGTTTTCAAATGAGTCAACTCTTCACATGAGGTGGCCAACACACTGGAGTTTCAGCTTTAGCATCAGTCCTTCCAATGAACACCCAGGACTGATCTCCTTTAGGATGGACTGGTTGGACCTTGCAGTCCAAGGGACTCTCAAGAGTCTTCTCCAACACCACAGTTCAAAAGCATCAATTCTTTGGCGCTCAGCTTTCTTCACAGTCCAACACTCACATCTATACATAACCACTGGAAAAACCATAGCCTTGACTAGATAGACCTCTGTTGGCAAAGTAATGTCTCTGCTTTTCAATAAGCTATCTAGGTTGATCATAACTTTTCTTCCAAGGAGTAAGCGTCTTTTAATTTCATGGCTGCAGTCACCATCTGCAGTGATTTTGGAGCCCCCCAAAATAAAGTCTGACACTGTTTCCACTGTTTCCCCATCTATTTGCCATGCAGTGATGGGACCAGATGCCATGATCTTCGTTTTCTGAATGTTGAGCTTTAAGCCAACTTTTTCACTCTCTTCTTTCACTTTCATCAAGGGGCTTTTTAGTTCCTCTTCACTTTCTGCCAGAAGGGTGGTGTCATCTACATATCTGAGGTTATTGATATTACTCCTGGCAATCTTGATTCCAGGTTGTGCTTCCTCCAGCCCAGCGTTTCTCATGATGTACTCTGCATAGAAGTTAAATAAGCAGGGTGACAATATACAGCCTTGATGTACTCCTTTTCCTATCTGGAACCAGTCTGTTGTTCCACGTCCAGTTCTAACTGTTGCTTCCTGACCTGCATATAGGTTTCTCCAGAGGCAGGTCAGGTGGTCTGGAATTCCCATCTCTTTCAGAATTTTCCACAATTTCTTGTGATCCACACAGTCAAAGGCTTTGGCATAGTCAATAAAGCAGAAATAGATGTTTTTCTGGAACTCTCTTGCTTTTTGACAATCTAGCGGATGTTGGCAATCTAAAATAGCTTGAACATCTGGAAGTTCACGGTTCACATATTGCTGAAGCCTGGCTTGGAGAATTTTGAGCATTACTTTACTAGCATGTGAGATGAGTGCAATTGTGCGGTAGTTTGAGCATTCTTTGGCATTGCCTTTCTTTGGGATTGGAATGAAAATTGACCTTTTCCAGTCCTGTGGCCACTGCTGAGTTTTCCAAATTTGCTGGCATAATGATGTATATTTCTATTTAATTAGCAGTGGAACTTAAATTTTAATATGTACACCGTTTAAAAACTAAAATCATTTGAAAAATCTATCTTTCCAACAAACGCCAGGATCTTAGCTTTAACTCTAAATACTCCACTCCTATGTTATGTTTTTGTTCTTCAATAGGTCAGTTCAATTCTATTTTTGTTTCTCCAAATTTGTTAGCATTAACAGTATTTCTGTTATTGTTTTCTTATAATTTTATTATTTATTTTTATTAAACAAATAATTTAAATTTATTGAATTAATAAATTAAATCTATTAAATAAAATTATTAAATAAATAAATCTATTAAATAAAAATGAAGATTTTTATTACTTATTTATTTTGGCTGTGCTGGGTGTTTGTTGCTGTGTGGGTTTTTTCTCCAGCTCTGGCAAGCAGGGGCCACTCTCCAATTGCGTGGTGCAGGCTTCTCAATGCGGGGGGCTGGCCTGTTACAGAGCAGGGCTCCAGGGCGTGAGGGCTTCAGTTCTTACAGCGCATGGGCTTAGTTGCTCCACGGCAGGTGGGATTCTCCCCGACCAGGGATCGAACCCACGTCTCCTGCAACTGACAGGTGGATTCTCTCCCACTGAGCCATAGGGAAGCCCCTGTTACAGTTTTTTTAATTTATTCATTTTGGCTGCGCTAGGTCTTCGCTGCTGCGCACAGGCTGTCTCTAGTCGCAGTGAGCCGGATCTTCGCTCTGGCTGCGCTGTGCAAACTTCTCACTGCCTGGCTTCCCCTGTGCTGGAGGACAGTCTCTCTGGCGTGGGGCTTCAGCATATGCCAGGCGTGCGCTCAGTAGCTGGGCTCACGGCCTCCAGAGCACAGGCTCAGTGCCGTTAGCGCTGGGACTTATTTGCCTCCCGGCATGTGGAGAAGGAAACGGCAACCCACTCCAGTATCCTTGCCTGGAAATTCCCATGGACAGAGGAGCCTGGCAGGCTACACACCATAGGGTCGCAAAGAGTCGACACGACTAAGCGACTTCACTCAATCACTCACTCACTCACTCACTCACTCACTCACTCACTCAACGTGGGATCTTCGTTCCCAGATCAGGGATCAAACCTGTGTCCCCTGCACTGGGAGGTGGATTCTTAACCCCTGGGCCTCCCGGGAAGTCCCATTGTTACTGTGTTTGCTATTTTACAGTCAGTGCTTCTGACGAATGTTTAGCATTTCTTGGCTCATACTTTCTTTACTCTTGCAGTGCAGAAATGTCTTCAAGGATAGTTTCCCTGAGTTCATCTTTCATCAGTCTCTTTAGTGAGGGTATCAGAACGGTAACCACTCTGTTTTGGTTTTTACTGCTGGCGGGAATCTGCCTGCAACGTGGGAGACCCGGGTTCCATCCCTGGGTTGGGAAGATAGTTCTGACTGGTTAGTTAGCTCTGCATTTGCCAATATCTTTTTTTAAACTTCATTAGCCTGTGATGGTTTAGATAGGTCTACAACAACAGTTTGACAGTTGATTTCTCTTAGAACTTTGAAGTATTTTTAAACTTTTTGGCTTCCCTTGTTGCTATTGAGAGGCTTGCTGCCAGAACTATCTTTTTCACACTAAAAATCTGCCTTTTCTGTCTCTGCTTTTAAAACCCTCTATTTATCTTAGTTGTCTGAAATTTCACTATAACTCATTTATTTATTCTGCTTGGGGTTCATTGTGCTTTTTGAATCTATGGGATCATATCTATCATATCTCTGAAAATCCTAAGGGATTATCTCTTCAAAATACCTCTATCCCATTCTCTACTTTTTCCTTCTAAATTAGAAATATATCAGATGTTCTTACCTATGTTCCTTTTAATTTTATTTTTATATTTCTCTCTGATGGATTCTAGGTAATTTACTTAATTCTGTCTTCCAATCCACAGCTTCATCTGTCAAATTAATCTGATCTGCTGTTTAGCTTGTTCTACTGTATTTTCACTTCTGTAACTTTTAATTTCTACAAGTTTCGTTGTGTTTTTAAAAGCTTGCCTGCTTATTGTTTGGGTTAATTATTTTTTTTTGTTTTAGACAAATGTCGACTCAAAAGCCGTTATAAGAAACAATACAGAGAGATCTCATTTGTTCTCTAACCAGTTTCCCCAATGGCAACATTTATACGATATTATAACCAATATATTGACAGTAATACAATCCACTGATATTCATATTTCCTATTTTATTTATATTCATGTGTGTGTCAGCACTGAAATCAGATTGATTATATTATATTCTTTGCAGCCAAAGATGGAGACGCTCTACAGAGTCAGCCCAAACAAGACCAGGAGCTGACTGTGGCTCAGATCATGAACTCCATATTGCAAAATTCAGACAAAGTGAAGAAAGTAGGGAAAACCACTAGGCCATTCAAGTATAACCTAAATCAAATCCCTTATGATTATACAGTGGAAGTGACAAACACATTCAAGGGATTAGCTCTGACAGAGTGCCTGATGAACTATGGACAGAGGTTCATAACATGGTATAGGAGGCTGTGATCAAAACCACGCCAAGAAAAAGAAATGCAACAGGCAAAATGGCTGTCTGGGGAGGCCTTACAAATAACTGAGAGAAGAAGAGAAGTGAAACACACAGGAGAAAAGGAAAGATAGGCCCATGTGAATGCTGAGTTCCAAAGAACAACAAGGAGAGATAAGAAAGCCTTCTTAAGGGAGCAATGCAAAGTAACAGAAAACAATAGAATGGGAAAGACTGTGGACTTCTTCAAGAAAATTAGAGATACCAAGGAACACTTCATGCAAAGAAGGGCACAATAAAAGACAGAAACAGTGGGCTTAACAGAAACAGAAGAGATTAAGAAGAATATATAGAAGAACTGTACAAAAATGGTCTTAATGACCCAGATAACCATGATGGTGTAATCACTCAGCCAAAGCCAGACATCTGAAGTCAAGTAGGCCTTCAAAAGCATCACTACGAATAAAGCTAGTGGAGGAGATGAAATACCAGTGGAGCTATTTCAAATCCTAAAAGATGATGCTGTGAAAGTGCTGCACTCAATATGCCAGCTAGTTTGCTCATTATAATCACATTTGGAGTTTTCAAAAAGTAGCAATACCTGGGCATTTGTATTTTTCAGGAAATTCCAAGATAATTCTAGTGTACTTCTGGATTTTAAAGAGTGATTATAGGTTTTTATATTAAATGATAGTTAGTGATATATAATTCTATTATTTCCTGTGATATATAATTCTTAAGTATAATTAGATGCATATATACAGTGATATATAATTCCATGATTTAATTCAAGATATTAAAATGAATAATAGTTACATAATCACTATAGTGAAAGATATTTATCCATTTTCACAATCAATAGCCAAACAAAAAATAAAAGATAATTACAGTTGCAAGCCGTAATGGAAACATGATTAACCCAATAGCACTGAAGCATGTACATTACCACACGTAAAACAGGTGGCCAGTGCAAGTTCGATGCATGAAGCAGGGCACCCAAAACTGGTGCTCTGGGACAACCCAGAGGGGTGGGGTGGGGAGGGAGCTGCAAGCAGGGTTCCGGATCGGGGGACGCATGTATACCCGAGGCTGATTCAAAAACACCTAAAGCATCACTACGAACAAAGCTAGTGGAGGAGATGAAATACCAGTGGAGCTATTTCAAATCCTAAAAGATGATGCTGTGAAAGTGCTGCACTCAATATGCCAGCTAGTTTGCTCATTATAATTACATTTGGAGTTTGCCAAGTAATTGTCCTCCAGTTAAAATAAATAAACTTTAAAATACCTATATACAATGTCGGGGGTTGAGTAGAGTGATGTGCTAAGCGGAAGGGCATACATGCACACGTTTTCATCCACCCAGCCAGTCTAGGTCTTCTGGTTAGTGCACGCACGCTGTCGCTTCAGTCGTGTCTGACTCTTTGCGACCCCATGGACTGTAGCCCGCCAAGCTCCTCTGTCCATGGAGATTCTCCAGGCCAGAACACTGGAGTGGGCTGCCATGCTCTCCTCCAGGGGGTCTTCCCAGCCCAGGGGTCGAACCGGTGACTTCTATGGCTCCTGCCTTGCAGGCGGATTCTTTTCCATTGAAACACCGGGGAAGCCCTTGATTAGTGCATGTAACCCATTTACGTTTACGTTATCAGTATGTATGATTCTATTACAATTTTAATGGTTTGGGGTTTATTTTTATAGGTCTTTTCCTTCTCTTGTGCTTCCTGCCTTGAAAAACTGCTTTAGCACTTGTAAAGCTGGTTCAGTGATGCTGAATTCCCTTAACTTTTGCTTGTGTGGAAAGCTTTTGACTTCTCTGTCAAATCTGAACTAGAGTCTTGCTGGGTAGAGTATTCTGGGTTGTAGCTTCTTCCCTTTCTTCACTTAAGTATATTGCATCACCAGTCACCTTTAATATCCCTCTTTCCTGGAAGCTTCCTTTCATATTCCCTGTCCCTCCAGTCTGGATTAGGATCTCTTCAGAGCAGAACATGCTAGATGTAACCTTCCAAAGCACTTTATCGTACAACTTTAGCGTAATTGTCTGTTCTCTTCCACATATCCATAAGACAAAGTTCCTTGAAGGCAAGATTATATCTTTATTTTGAGCAGCTAGTACCCAGCACAGGACTGTTGAATTAGTGAATAATTATAAAAGAAAGCACTAACCAGAAAAGTAAAATGATAATTTATGAGAATTTATTGCTGTCGTTTAGTTGCTAAGTCGTCTCTGAGCCCTTTGCAATCCTGCAGACTGTAGCCTGCCAGGCTCCTTCATCCCTGGGATTTCCCAGGCAAGAATACTGGAGTGAGTGGCCATTTCCTTCTCCAGGGGATATTTCTGATCAGGGATCGAACCCATGTCTCCTGCACTAGCAGGCAGATTCTTTATCACTGAGGCACCAGAGAAGCCCCAACTTATGAGAATAAGAGGTTTTAAATTGCTTTTGTTTAAAATGGTAGAAAGAGATCCACACAAAAGTACCTCAGTGATGTAGAAGGAATGATATTCATTGATAATTATCATGGATTAAGTCATCATGTCACTAATCGTAAATCCATTAAAACATTTTCATGGAAAAATGGTCCAGGTTGACATTTCAGAATGCTAGGACTACAACTCCCGTCCAGCATTAGCCACAAGTTGCCTATTCGAAAGAGAAACCTTACCATTAGCTGTTATAGCCTCAGTGATCGTGGGAATAAGAAACAGTGAGATTAAAAAATGTTTCTTGGTCTCGGGATCCCTGGGGGAAGGTACTCCCCCCACTTGTTTTGTGAGATATAAAAATAATGCTAGTTCCATAACAATGATTTAGTAATTTCTATAACAAAAAATAATTTTAGGATATTTGCTATTTGAGTTTAAAAAATAAAAATCTCAGAATCTTACTTCAATAGATGACTCATCATTTTGTTAAGAAAAATATTCAAAGAGAAAAGAAATCTAGATATGACCCGTGAGTGTTCATGTGATAACATGATCTTTCCTCAAATAAGTAATGAATGTCCTAAGTCCTCTCGTGTTCAGCATGTGATTCCAATTCTATACACATTCCTCTAAGAATGACATTTAAGCTGATTTATTTCAAGTAAATTTCTAGGCAAATTGTTCCTTAAGAAAGAGATACAAATTCTTCTTACACTAGAACACAGCCTTGTGGTAGAATATCTAAGCATTCAATGCTTCTTTCTTATTAGCAAAATATTGCCATTGTTCTAAAATCAACCAACCAGGCAAATCACTTGAGCAAAATCATTATCCTTTCTAACAGTTCCTCATTTATAAAATGAGGATAATAATTCCCGCTACCCAGGACTTGTAAAGATTACAAATAGTATATGTGCATACAAAGGAATGATCACCGTGCTTAGCACACAATCTGCTAATCATGAGAAGTCTCTGTTTTTTATTTTCTAAAAGATTTTTTTAAATCTAATTTAATCCTTCTGGTGAGGATGCAATTTAATTGTCTTCATTTTGGGGAAAATATAGGTAACATACAGAAATATGGATTATTCACACACATATTCACACACATGTGTGTTTGGTATGTCCCTGAAGTATCCATTTTCTGTGCACTTATCTGAGGTTATCCACTTTGCTTCACCATGTGCAGACTTATCTTAGACTCAGCTAAGTTAAACATTCAGATGATTAATTTCACAAATAAAAAAAGGAAATATCTGTTCCTTTGAAGCTAGAAATATGCTGTGAAGTTATTCTCATAAGATTATATTTAGCTGGAATCATAGCAAGCAATCATAGCACAAATAAAAGGAGATATTTTGTTACATATGTTCTACTTCTCAGACATTTTTAAATTCTTTCCTCCTATAAACCATTCTTAGAATTACTTTACTCTCAAAATAGATACAATATTTACTTACTTCATTCAAAGGATCACAAAAATTTAACTATGAGTTCATAGTTTTCATTTTAAACATTGAATTACCAAAACATTCCAGTTTAATTTCCTTTGCTTACTTTCCACACATGTAAGTGGAAAACAGTAATTTCTGAATTGAAATTTTATTACCAAAATAGATGTTATGCAGAAAACAGTTAATATAGCTGTCCAGCTGTTCTCCTGGGAACTTAGATTTCAAAATAGTTCTAACTGTTCCCTTACTGATGAGTCGTTTGCTATGCCTAAACTGCTTCTACAAAGTAAACTATGGTTTATGTCGAATACCTGCTTTCCTTCTGGGAATATGGAATTGTGGTATGTGCTATGCAACAGGTGCCTATGTGACCAGCTCAAATTATACCTTGGACATTGAGTCTCCAATAAGCTTCTCTTGTCAAAAACATTTCACATGCGTGTATGCTTAGGCCTGCCTGACTCTAAAAGACCTCACAGACTGTATGCAGCCCACCAGGCTCTTCTGTCCATGGAATTTTCCAGGCAAGAATACTAGAGTGGGTTACCATTTCCTCCTCAGGGGATCTTCCCGACCCAGGGATACAACCCACGTCTCCTGCATTGCAGGCAGATTCTTTACTGCTGAGCCAAAGGGGAAGCCCCCTAGAGCATTTCACATGTTTTGCAACAGTTTACTGATGGAGGAATAAATCCTGTGTGACTCTACTGGGAGAGGACTCTTGAAAGCTTGCTCCTGGTTTCCTCCAGATTTTGCTCCATGTGCCTTTTTTCTTTTGCTGATTTTACTTTGCATGTGTTCACCATAAAGCTGTGAGTACAACTGTATACTAATTCCTACTGCTGCTGCTAAGTTGCTTCAGTCGTGTCCGACTCTGTGCGACCCCATAGACGGCAGCCCACCAGGCTCCTCCGTCCCTAGGATTCTCCAGGCAAGATCACTGGAGTGGGTTGCCATTTCCTTCTCCAGTGCATGAAAGTGAAAAGTGAAACTAAAGTCACTCAGTCGTGTCTGACTCTTAGTGACCCCATGGACGGCAGCCTACCAGGCTCCTCCGTTCATGGGGTTTTCCAGGCAAGAGTACAGGAGTGGGGTGCCATTGCCTTCTCCGAATTCCTACTAGTTCTCCTAAAATGTCAAAAACATTAGGGTGACTTGGCGACTCTCAACACAGATGGCATAAAATGTCTTTAATCAAAATATCTATTTTTTTCCCATTTTTATATTGTCTTTTGTTATTTTTTCCTAGGTACACCATTTAGGAACACAGAGAAATTGAACAATTAAGAGAGAGAAATAATTATAAAAATGTTGCCATCCAATGACCTAATTATTAACGCCCTGAAATCTGGCTTTCTCCTAGATTACAGCCGACTTTAAAAAATATAAAGTTTAGATTATTTAAAACAAATTGTAGCCACTTAGAACATTTGAAAATCCTTACTAGGTTACAGTTAGTTTTTGTAATGTCCACCTTCTTAGAAATTGCTTTACCTTTAGAGAATAGGTTAAGTCCAATCATTTTAATTGAAAAATGGAATATATGAATCAGTTCAAAGATTTTTTTTTAGTTTTGAAAATCATAAACATGTTAACTATGCATACATTCTGAACTATATCTTAAAATCGAAATTGACTTCAGTAAAAATTCTGAACTGTTTAAATTGTTCTCAAATATTTCCCAGTAGTATTGCCAGTGGTACAGAACTTACATTTTTTTGCAGTGTGGGCATTTTGCCAGAGTGTTGAACCTCAATTCCATCCACTGTAAAATAAATGAGAAGAGAGGTTGAAAAGAAAAACAACTGAAAACTATCCAATCTGATAAGCTGTTTTTTTTAGTTCAAATGTTCTCAGGGATCACGACAGAAGCCATCAGCCTTTTCATGTTTATATGAGCTTTCCCCCTCCAATTCATCTCCCCCTCCCTTAAAATAAAGGTTACACTTCCCCTCTGAAACAGTTCCCAAGGTTTTCCCAATTTTCTGATGCAATCTAGGTTTGCTTTACAATGAAAATTGAATGTCATGTCATAATTGGGGTCATTTTACTCAGCTTTATGTCTCAGTCCATTGCCAGAAAATAAAAACATATTTCATGTATCTCCAAAGTTGTTTCTTCTCTGAATATTAATGACTAGCTTTTAAAAATACATGGATATTAAGACTCAATACTAAAATACAATTACTCTATTTATATAGAAAATGCACAAGGTAAATAAATAAAACAAATTAGATACAAGTAGAACTAATGGCCACCTGATGTGAAGAACTGACTCATTTGAAAAGACCCTGATGCTGGGAAAGAGTGAAGGCAGGAGGAAAAGGGGACGACAGAGGATGAGATGGCTGGATGGCATCATCGAATTGATGGACATGAGTTTGAGTAGACCCCGGGAGCTGGTGATGGACAGGGAGGCCTGGCGTGCTGCAGTCCATGGGATCACAAAGAGTCAGACATCACTGAGCTGAACTGAGAATTAATGCGAGGAAACTGCTTTCTGCTTATAGTTGCTTATTCTATGTAAAAAAACAAAAACAAACCAAAAAGACCCTCCTATAAACAACTTTCTTCCAGCTTTCTTCCCTGTGTTGTTTTCAGTCACTCATTGCATGCCCATGGACGGCAGCATGCCAGGCTGCCCTGTCCTTCATTATCTCCTGGACTTTGCTCAGACTCACGTCCATTGAGTCGATGATGCCATCCAACTATCTCATTCTGTATTGCCCTCTTTTCCTCCTGCCTTTAATCTTTCCCGGCGTCAGAGTCTTTTCTAATAATTCAGTTCTTTGCACCAGGTGGCCAAAGTATTGGAGTTTCAGCTTTAGCATCAGTCCTTCCAATGAATATTCAGGACTGATTTCCTTTAGGATGGACTGGTTGGATCTCCTTGCAGTCCAAGGGACTCTTGAGAGTCTACTCCAGCACCACAGTTCAAAAGCATCAATTCTTTGGTGCTCAGCCTTCTTTATGGTCCAACTCTCATCTCTGTACATGACTACTGGAAAAATCATAGCTTCGACTTTATTACCTATATCTTCCCTGTAATATAGGCATAAAGTGGGCTACCTTCCCCACAGTACTGTTATCCAGATGCTTGAAACAGCTTACTGGCATTAAAAGTAGGTTAGTGTGTTTGAAAAGATGTGCAATATAAGTTTAAAATAAGTATTACTAGCACTGACATATATATACTACCATGTGCAAAATAGATAGCTAGTGGGAAGATGCTATGTAGCATGGGGAGATGGTAGGATGGCAATCAAGAGGGAAAGGATACATGTATATATACATATATATACATATATATATCTGGCCAAACTGCCGGCGGCTAGGAGGTTAAAGCATCTGCCTGGAATCTGGGAGACCCGGGTTTGATCCCTGGGTCGGGAAGATCCCCTGGAGAAGGAAATGGCAATCCACACCAGTACTCTTGCCTGGAGAATCCAGGGAAGGAGCCTGGTGGGCTACAGTCCACGGGGTCACAAAGAGTCAGACACGACTGAGTGACTTCACTTCACTTCACACACATATATATGTCTATATCTATACAGATAATTATGACTGATTTTCATTGTTGTATGGTAGAAACCAACACAGCATTGCAAAGCAATTACCCTCCAATTAAAAAATAATTAATAAAAAAGTAACTCTTCATCAAAAAATGTATTTCCTCGGCCACTTTGCTTCTTTTAACAAAGAAAAACTTAAATTTGTTATTTATAAACAGAATTTGCAATGACATTACAAGTTCAACAAGGGTTTCCCTTGTGGTTCCTCTGGTAAAGAATCTGCAGCGCTTTTACCCCCCATCATTTGCTTTCCTACATATCTTCTTGTAAAGGGTACACTTCCTTTACAGAATTCCTTCAGGTACATTAACAGTTTTATCATCAACATAACCTTCCTTTCATTAATATTAATTTTTGTTTATGATTCCGGGTCACTCTTTTTTCTTCAGAACTCTCAAGTTCTAGCTATAGTGGGGCTTCAATAAGTTAGGCATATTCAAATGTTTTCCACACAACAGAAGATAATGTTCAGAAAATATCTGATACATGACTTGTAAAAAATTTTTTAATAATTAACTTCTAAAAAGACAAATAAATCTGAGTTTGGACTTCTTTTTATTCATTTTAATTTCAAACTTTCTGAAAGTTATGTAACTTTGAAATAATCTCCCTCAATCACAGTAGGAATACACAGACCCAAGGTAAATAAACTAGAAATGAAACTTTACATGAATGTTCACTCTTTTCACAATGATTATTTTTCAGTATTTGAGAGAGCTAAACCAAGGCTATAGTTTTTTCAAGCACCGATAACTGTTTCTTTCACTACTTATTTTGTAACGAATTTATTTCAAAGCTTATTATTAATAATAAAAATGCTAAAATTAATGCACTAAAGACATACATAGATTTTTACAGAAATTGGCATAGAACATGAAGAAGTGAAGAATATAGAAATCTTATTAATTACTTTTTATATATTTGTAATTACTTATAGTTGTTGAACTTGTAGTGAAAGTGCAAGTCACTCAGTCATGTCTGACTCTTTGCAATCCCATGGACTATACAGTTCAAGAAATTCTCTAGGCCAGGATACTGGAGTGGGTAGCCTTTCCCTTCTCCAGGGGATCTTCCCAACCCAGGGATCAAACCCAGGTCTCCCGCATTGCAAGCGGATTCTTCACCAGCTGAGCCACAAGGGAAACTCTTGTTGAACTTGTAATGTCATTGCAAATTTTATTTATAAATAACAAATTTAAGTTTTTCTTTGTTAAAAGAAGCAAAGTGGCTGAGGAAGCAATTATGAAACCCCTTAAAGCTGAAAGCTGAAGCTGAAACTCCAATACTTTGGCCACCTGATCCAAAGAACTGACTCATTTGAAAAGACCCTGATGCTGGGAAAGATTAAAGGTGAGAGGAGAAGGGGACAACAGAGGATGAGAAAGTTGGATGGCATCACCAACTAGATGGACATGAGTTTGAGTAAACTCTGGTAATTGGTGATGGACGGGGAGGCCTGGCATGCTGCAGTTCATGGGGTCACAAAGAGTCAGACGTGACTGAGCGACTGAACTGAACTAAGAGAGTAACTCAAAATTCAAGTTTGAAGGCTAATACATTGGCAAAGAAATTCTAGAATTTTTAGATGACCAACCTACAGGAGATTATTTAGTCAGGTTTTATCATTTTAGCACAGATTATGCACGATAAATTTGATTATAACTGACAAACAGCCAAAATTCTGTTGTATAATTAGTAACTTATACAGACAGCAACTTAGCATATCTGGTTTTGTTGTTATCTACAAGAATTCTTTTAAATGTGGCCAACTAAGACTAGAAAAACATGTATTATTAGAAATAACTTTGTCATAATCTATTTGAATGAATGCAAATACCTGTCCTTTTGAAAGGATTTACCACTGCTCTCTTATCTAAAATGCAGCTCTGCACTCTTAAAATTTTACTGCCAAAACCTTGAAGTGTCGATAGAAAAAAATATCTAATTTTTCTTGTATTTAATTGGATAAATTTGATAGGTAACATTGTGTAAATTTAAGGTGTACAGTCTACTACTTTGATACGTTTATATATTATAACATGGCTGTCACTGTAGTGACATTTATCACATTACATAATTATAATAATATTACTGTCTCTATTCATTATAAACTCTGGGAGATAGTGAAGGACAGGGAAGCCTGGCGTGCTGCACTCCATGGGGTCGCAGAGTTGGATACAACTGAGCGACTGAACTACAACAATATTCATTATCCTGTGCTTTATTTAGGTCTCCATGACTTATTTACTAATTGTTACAAGTTTGTACCATGAGTCTTATCCCCCACCTCCCACGTTCTGATATCTTCTGGTACCCACCATTTTCCTGTTTTTACAGGTTCAATTTTTTTCCACTCTGTAACTAAGGGATACCAGGCAGGACTTCTCTTTCGCTGGCTCACTTACCTTGTTCAGCAAATGTGCTCAAGGTCCTCTGTGTTGTCATAAATGGCAGAATATCCTCATTTCTTGTAGTAGTGTTAGTCACTCAGTAGTATCCCAAGGACTATAGCCCGCCAGGCTCCTCTGTCCATGGGATTCTCCAGGCAAGGATACTGGAGTGGGTTGCCATTCCCTTCTCCAAATCATTTCCTGTGGCTGAATAATATTCCATTGTGTATTTTTGTTTGTGCTCACTCACTCAGTCATGTCCAACTCTTTGCGGCCCCGGGGACTGTAGCCCACCAAGGCTCCTCTGTCCATGGAATTTTCCAGGCAAGAATACTGGGGAGGGTTTGCCATTTCCTACTCCAGGGGATCTTCCAGGCCCAGGGATCGAACCCACGTCTCTTGTCTCTCCTGCACTGGCAGGCAGGTTCTTTACCACTAACACCACCTGGTAAGCCCCACATCCTTTTTATCCATTCATCCACTGTGGGTATTTGCATTCTTTCCATATTTTGGCTATTATGAAAATTCTTTTCTATCAGAAGGGTTAAAAGCAACTTCTCTAAAACCCAATTGTTTTTAGTAGAGGTTTTCCAATACTTGGCTTATTTCTAACCATTCTATAATATATAATAGATAACTTAGTTTCATCAAGGTATATTTTTAAATTGATCTTAGGAGGCACATAAGAAAGTAATACTACTAAAAACTAGTCAGCTGATAGTACCCTACTAGATTTTATTTTCTAATGGTTACAACAGACAACTGGGGTCATTTGATCTCTGGGTTGGAAAGATCCCCTGGAGTAAGAAAAGGCAACCCACTCCAGTATTCTGGCCTGGATAACTCCATGGACAGAGGCACTTGGGAGGCTTCAGTCCATGGGATCACAAAGAGTCAGGCCAGCTGAGCAACTGAGCACACACATGTCATTACTTTAAAGTGTGTTCACTGTCACTCTGCTAAGCAACTGAACTATAGAACCCTACGAACGAGTGAAGAAAACCAGAACCTGTCTGACTGGTTCTGAACCTGTCTGACTGGTTCTGAACCTGTACTATATTGGCCCACTTCCGGGCAAAGTTTGAACTCTCATCTATGATAGGTTGTTTTAGATTTCACTGGGAAATGCCAACCCTACCCAGTACGTGGACCTGCCTTCTATCAGTAACGGAAAACACCTGTCCCACACAGATGCAATTAAACTCTCTGCTGGTTAGTTTTCTTAAGAAACTTCTTTATGTTCATGGAGAACTAGTCTGTAATGCTTTTATTCTTCTGGAAAATTATTTTCTAAACAAAGTCCCCCAAAACATTAGTCTGGTTAGACAATCCCCTCAAAACTGTTTTGACATCTTAATATGTTTACACATACTACATAAAACTTCCTCTTGGATCTTAATATTATTTAATTACTTATAAGAAATTAAGTTTAATTAAATTGTAATAATTATTATTTAATGGTTTAACATTATTTAATTATTATTATTTTAACATGTTGTATACTAAAAGTGCTAAAGAATATACCTATAAAAATTCTGCTTAATTTTTTTATCCTAGAAATTCCTTATAATCTTGGAACTCTTTACTCACATAATACTTATCATTATCCTGTAAAATGAGCATTCTGATGAATATGCTTTGGAAAACACAAATTTAGCTTTTCTCAACACTATCCACTGTTCCAGACAGGCTGTTAAATGAATACCGTGAATAGTGTGAATTTCTAGTAAATATAATTTTAGCACTATGGCAGTGTATTATATTACATCATATTATATTATTTGTTATAAATGAAAAATATCATTGAGGACACAGTCCATTATACTTTCAACCCATGGGAATGATTTTCTCTTAGGTCTCAGCATTCCAGTAAAAGTTGCTATGTGAACTTTTCAGAAAACATCACAAATATCTTGTAATAGATCATGTTTTCCTCTTTTCATTAACTATAGAAGGCACACCACTAAAACTCAGTCAAATTTTAACAACTGCACAGGACTGAATATTATGCATACTTATATTCTTATATATGACTTCATCATATTTCTGCCCTATTTTTCACCTCCTTGATTTTGCATGTTTTATTTTTCAGAGCTACTGGACTTTGTAACTTGTTTCAGTTGCTTATGGGCCTTGTAAACCAAGGCTGAAACAAGGTATGGAATAAGTTGATGAATTATCCTATTAGATGAAAGTTTGAAGGACAAAGACTACTACAAAGAATCTAAGATTACTTGTATTGGCATAATAATAACGATGAGGTGAAGTTCTCAAGTGAGAATGGAGAGTTTATTCTTTGTAACCCTCAGCATCATTAGTCTGAAACTCTCAAAGGTAATAGCCACCCTAAAGGTATGTACTGTGTTTTCTTAATCACAAAAACTTTGTTTTCAGGGAATTTTGAAATCATCTTTAAATACCATGGGTGTTAATCCAAAACACCCTTTCCTGCCAAAGACATAAAATTTTTAAATCATAATTACTATGCTAATAAGATTCACATGCTTGCACTGAATGTTAAGTAAGTTACAAGTTCATTTCTGGCTTACATAAAACTTAGTGACTTTCTTCTGAGGGGAAAATATTTAAAACCCAAATATTTTATGCATAAATGTATAAAGTAATGTCACATACATCTATCTAACCTCTTAACTTAGATCATTCTCTAGAGTTCATTTCTAGATGATTCCAAAAGTTAAATATAAAGCTCTGTAACAGTTGTCTTTAATTTTATTTTTGTCTCATTCCCTTATCTATCCTAATATCAGTTTGGCTAATTCTCTCTGAAATTCTTTATGCTATTCATAACCACTGTCATCATTTTTCTGAATAATAAAGCCTAAATATCTTATTTCTTCAGACTTGCCCATATGCAATAAATTATATACATAACATCCCCAAATACATTTTAATTATAAATCTCTGCTTTAGCTTTCCATTACTCTTAAGATAATGTCACTTCAACTAGCCTAGACGCTTCTGTATATACACTAAGAACATTCTGTATTTCCCTGCTGTAGCCTAAATGCTGCTGCTGCTGCTGCTGCTAAGTCGCTTCATTTGTGTCCGACTCTGTGAGACCCCATAGACGGCAGCCCACCAGGCTCCCCCATCCCTGGGATTCTCCAGGCAAGAACACTGCAGTGGGTTGCCATGTCCTTCTCTAATGCATGAAAGTGAAAAGTGAAAGTGAAGTCACTCAGTCCTGTTCAACTCCTAGTGATCCCATGGACTGCAGCCCACCAGGCTCCTCTGTCCATTGGATTTTCCAGCACATAATTCTTGTTTTAACTATCTTTCTCCTGCTATTATTGGAAAATCCCATGAGGGCAGGGACTGTACTTTCCTGTTTCCCAAGCATGTAACCCAGTGTCTGGTACACACTCAATATTTATTTTTGAACAACTGAAGTCAGCTCACTTATAATGTGGTTTATAAGGATTATCCATGTCAAGGATTTGGATAATCCAAGGAAGAACTATGGATGGAGGTTTGGGACATTGTGCAGAAGGTGGTGATCAAAACCATCCCCAAGAAAAAGAAATGCAAAAAGGCAAAATGGCTGTCTGAGGAGGCCTTATAACTAGCTGAGAAAAGAAGAGAAGCAAAAGGCAAAGGAGAAAGGGAAAGATAAAACCATCTGAATGCAGAGTTCCAAAGAATAGCAAGGAGAGATAAGAAAGCCTTCTTCAGGGATCAGTGCAAAGAAATAGAGGAAAACAATAGAATGGGAAAGACTAGAGATCTCTTCAGGAAAATTAGAGATACCAAGGAAATATTTCATGCAAAGATGGGCATAATAAAGGACAGAAATGGTATGGACCTAACAGAAGCAGAAGATATTAAGAAGAGGTGGCAAGAATACACAGAAGAACTGTACAGAAAATATCTTCATGACCCAGATAACCACCATAGTGTGATCACTCACCCAGAGCCAGACATCTTGGAGTATGAAGTCAAGTGGGCCTTAGGAAGCATCACTATGAACAAAGCTAGAGGAGGTGATAGAATTCCAGTTGAGCTATTTCAAATCCCAAAAGATGATGCTGTGAAAGTGCTGTACTCAATATGCCAGCAAATTTGGAAAACTCAGCAGTGGCCACAGGACTGGAAGAGATCAGTTTTCATTCCAATCCCAAAGAAAGGCAATGACAAAGAATGCTCAAACTACTGCACAATTGCACTCACTTCCCACGCTAGCAGGGTAATGCTCAAAATTCTCCAAGACAGGCTTCAACAGTACGTGTACCAAGAACTTACAGATGTTCAAGCTGGATTTAGAAAAGGCAGAGGAACCAGAGATCAAATTGCCAACATCCACTGGATCATAGAAAAAGCAAGAGAATTCCAGAAAAACATTGACTTCTGCTTCATTGACTACATTAAAGTCTTTAACTGTGTGGATCACAACAAACTATGCAAAATTATTAAAGAGATGGGAATACCAGAGCATATTACCTGCCTCCTATGAAACCTGTATGCAGGTCAAGAAGCAATAGTTAGAACTGGACATGGAACAACAGACTGATTTAAAATGGGGAGAGAAATACATTAAGGCTGTATATTGTCACCCTACTTATTTAACTTATATGCAGAGTACATCATGCAAAATGCAGGGCTGGATGAAGCACAAGCTGGAATCAAGATTGCTGGAAGAAATATCGGTAACCTCAGATATGCAGATGACACCACCTTATGGCAGAAAGTGAAGAGGAACGAAAGAGCCTCTTGATGAAGGTGAAAGAGGAGGGTGAAAAAGCTGGCTTAAAACTCAACATTCAAAAAAAGAAGATCATGGCATCCGGTCCTGTCACTTCATGGCAAATAGATTTGGAAACAATGGAAAGAGGACAGACTTTATTTTCTTGGGCTCCAAAATCACTGAAGATGGTAAGTGCAGCCATGAAATTAAAAGACACTTGCTCCTTGGAAGAAAAGCTATGAGAAACTTAGATAGCATATTAAAAAGCAGAGACATTACTTTACCAATAAAGGTCCGTATAGTCAAAGCTATGGTTTTTCCAGTAGTCATGTACAGAGGTGAGAGTTGGATCATAAAGAAGGCTGAGTTTCAAAGAATTGATGCTTCTGATCTGTGGTGTTGGAGAAGACTCTTGAGAGTCCCTTGGACTGCAAGGAGATCCAACCAGTAAATCCTAAAGGAAATCAATACTGAATGCTCATTGGAGGGGCTGATGCTGAAGCTGAAACTTCAATAATACTTTGGCCACCTGATGTGAAGAACTGACGCATTTGAAAAGACCCTGATGCTGGGAAAGATTGAAGGCAGGAGGAGAAGGGGACAACAGAGGATGAGGCAGTTAGTTGATGCCATCTGTAGTTAGATGGCATCACTGACTCAACGAACGTGAATTTGAGCAAGCTCGGGGCATTGGTGATGGACAGGGAAGCCTGGCATGCTGCAGTCCATGGGGTTGCAAAGAGTTGGACTGAGAGACTGAACTGAAATGAACTGAGTTTATTTCCTTAACTCCAAGTTTCATATTTAAAAATCAGAAAAAATTTGATAAATTATAATAAGACTATTTCTTGAATCTAGAACCATGAATCTAGAATCAAGCAAGGCCACTGCATGAGGCTGTACGTTCTATGCTCTACTAAGGAGGTGAGGGTAGGAGGTAGATTCAATTGCTCACTAAGCCAAGATACCCAAGTTGCTCTGCCTAGAGGACAAGGTGCTTGTTTATTATTGGTCTATCCAGAGAGGCCCTTTTTGCAAATGAATGAGTCAGAGGATGCAACTTGTGTGCAATTTACAAATAATCCAGTATATTATTAACTGCAGTTCTGATTAACTATCTTTCTTTAAAAAAGGCTTTATTTTAATCCTTTGGTCAATTTGCACTTGGACCAAACTATAAGACTACAAGCAGTGGTCAAATCTGTGTGATCATGACCTACATTGAACAGACTGATGTCTCTGACAGATGTCTTGTTACATACCAGGAACGTGTTTCCACAGTGCCCACACACGACCCTTGTTCCTTCCGGTTGGACTGGCAATGCAGGTTGAGCGGGCTGCTCTTCAGAAATAAGCATTACTGGGCCAAGGTTAATTATGCGTCTACTGTGGAAAGAAAAAGGGAAAACCTCATTATCCCACAAATGGAGAGAGGGTAAAACCTACAATATAGGGCCCAAACGTGACACAGCAGTGCAAATAAGATGCTCTTGCTTTATAAATTAAGTGAACTAAGTTTCAGCTTTTAGGGCCAAAATCACAGAAAACAGCAATGGTCAATATTTTAAAAGTAACAAAATAAGACGGAATTGGACCTAATCAAATCACCTTAGGAACCATTTAACTGCTCCATATAATTTCAAATCTTACCATTCCTCATCTTACCTTATCTTATCCTATCTAGGAAGACAACTTGAGTTTGATAAAAGACTAAAAGAAGTTAAAATATTCTAAATTAACATTTATATGTGTGCCATGAAGATACCAAAGTGCTGAGTCAAACCAAATTTTTCTGAGTAGGCTGGTACTTCTTAATATCTATTTAATAAGAGTTGGACAGAAAAGAAAATGGTAGGCTCCTTTCCTTTCTTTTTCCCCAGTTACCATTAGATAGGGTTTTAACTGACTAACATTCAAAATGACAGAAATCACAGGGAAAAAATACAGTTAAGGTTTTGATATACTCCTGTTTGGGCACTCCATATGGCATTTGGCAGGGGCAAATAACTATAGAATTTATTTAAGTAGATTATACTTAGCAAAGGACTTCCCTGGTGGCTCAGATGGTAAAGCGTCTGTCTACAATGTGGGAGACCCAGGTTCCATCCCTGGGTCGGGAAGATCTCCTGGAGAAGGAAATGGCAACCCACTCCAGTATCCTTGCCTAGAAAATCTCACAGATGGAGGAGTATGGTGGGCTACAGTCCATGGGGTTGCAAAGAGTCAGACACGGCTGAGCAACTTCACTCACTCACTCATACTTAGAAAAGACTACTGTATTAACACGTGGTAAAGTGCACAATGATTACTAAAACACTTCCAAATTAAGATGAAATATGTCAAAGAGTCAAAGATAAACAAATCAGTTGTTTTTAGTTAAATATAATGAATCACTGATTTATTACAGTGCATTAAATAGTTATATAACATCAAGGTAACTTGAATTGTTCATTCAAGAATTTTGGTTCATGAATACTTGTAACCATTAATTTCAAACTAAGCAGTATCACTCCTTTAACAAAGAAAAAATATTGAAGGTCTTATAATTACTTTGAGGATAAAAACTCTGTTTAGAACAAACCCTGCCACACAATGAATCTTTAATAAGGACTTGTCAAATGAACAAACGAATGGATAGATGAATCTTTATGTCTTACCAATTGGGTCTTGGACATCCTATTCGCCGTGATGTGTCCTTACAAATGAGGAGACAATTACAAGGGCATCTAACGTATTTCTTCCCTGTTGGGGGATTTTTGATTGGCTAGATAAGAGAAGAAAATACAAACAAAGCGAATTAACTGAAGTACAGATTGCCAAAGCTTGCTTGTGTATAAAGAGGAAACGAATCCTAAAAATCTAAAGCTGCACGTAGTGCTACCAAAGTACAAATTAAGGAAAATTATCATAAATGATTTATTTTATTGAAATATAGTTGATTTGCAACATTGTGCTAACTTCCTCTGTACAGCAAAGTGACTTGGTCATACATATATATATTCTTTTTCATATTCTATTCCATCATGGTTTGTTGATGGAATGTTTCATATTCTATTCCATCATGGTTTATTGACAGAATAGTGAATATAATCCTTTGTGCTATACAATAGTGCCTTGTGTATCCACCATATATATCAGCTATCCCCATCCTTTTTGGTACCAGGGACTCATTTCGTGAAAGAATTTTTCCATAGACTGGAGGGGAGGGTGCAGCGCCGGATGTTTCAGGTGTGTTACATTATCCTGCTGCTGATCTGCCAAGAGGTGGGATTCAGGCAACAATGTGAGCGATGGGGAGCAGCTGCAAATACAGATGGAGCTTTGCTCACTGTGCCGGACTCACCTCCTGCAGCGTGGCCCAGTTCCTGACAGGCCACAGACCAGCGCCAGCCCGTGGCCCAGGGGCTGGGGACGCTGGGGACCCCTGCTGGGTCTAAACGTTCACATCTGCTAGTCCCAACCTCCCAGTCCTTCCCTTCCAACTCCCTGCCCTTTGACAAGCACAAGTCTGTCCTCGATGCCTGTGAGTCTGTTTCTGCTTTGTAGGTGGTTTCATTTGTATCATGTCTTAGACTCGCCACATGTAAATGGCATATGGTGTTTGCCTTTGTCTTTCTGACTTGGTCTAGACATATGTATATCTCACATCTTCTGTATCCGTCCGTCCGTCAGTGGACGTTTAGGCTGCTTCCATGTCTTGGCGATGGTAAATAGTGCTGCTAGTCTGCCTTTCCAGTTTAGGTATATGACTAGATACATGCCCAAGAGTAGAACTGTTTGATTATATGGCAACTCTGATTTTAGGGTTTTTGAGGAACCTCCCACACTCTTTTCCATAGTGGCTGCACCCGTTTCCATTCCCACTAACAGTGCATGCTGCTGCTGCTGCTAAGTCGCTTCAGTCGTGTCCGACGCTGTGCAACTGCATAGACGGCAGCCCACCAGGCTCCCCCGTCCCTGGGATTCTCCAGGCAAGAACACCGGAGTGGGTTGCCATTTCCTTCTCCAATGCATGAAAGTGAAAAGTGAAAATGAAGTCTCTCAGTCATGTCCAACTCTTTGCGACCCCATGGACTGCAGCCCACCAGGCTCCTCCGTCCATGGGATTTTCCAGGCAAAAGTACTGGAGTGGGTGGCCATTGTCTTCTCCGAACAGTGCATGAGGGTCCCTTTTTCTCCACACCCTCTCCAGCAATTATTATTTGTAGTCTTTTTAATAATGGCCATTCTGACAGGTGTGAAGTAGTACCTCATTGTAGTTTTGATGTGTATTTCTCTAATAATTAGTGATGAATCATAAGTGATTTTAAATAGCTCAAGTATTTGGAAACACTCTATAAAATTTGGGGGACTGCAGAGATTGAATTATGAAGGGCATGTTTCAAAATTAGTTCATATTGGCCTGGAATTGTTTTCCATTTGAAGTTCACAAGACAGGATCATCAAGCCTGCCTGGCCAAGGGTTTTTGCACATGTCCAAGGAAAGCAAGCTCGAGAAGAATAGTAGGGAAAGAGGAGCATATCACAAATTTGAAACTTATTATAGCTCTTAATGCAAGTATTTCTTCACAGTAAATTTAAAAGCTAGACTAAGCAGCACTAAAGAAAACACTCCTTTCATTACAAGGATGTAAGCTTGTTAAAGTAAATAAGCTATGGTGCAGTGAGAGGAGTAGAACACCACTCCTGTGGCATACTTGCCAAAGATGTATAACCTGAATCTACTCATGAGAGAGCATCAGACAAACCCGAACAAGGAACATTCTACAGAATATCTTACTTGTACTCTTCAAAATTGTCAAGGCAATGGAAGACAAAGACTAAATTTCAGATTAAGGAAGATTAAAGAAACATGATAACCAAATGCAATATATAATTGATATATATATTTATATTTTTAATAACATTAAATATTTTTATATTTATAAACATATTAAATGTATTTAAATTTTGAAAATAATTTTTAATTGACTTCTGGATCCGATTTTCTTTTTTCACTGAAACAATTAGGCAAACATGAATTAACTTGGGACATTCCCAGCAGTCCAATGGCTAAGACTCTGCATTCCCAATGCACAGAGCTGGGATTTGATAACTGGCCAGGGAGGTAGATCCCACAACCACAACTAAAGGTCCTGTGTGCTACAACTAAGACCCAGCACAGCCAAATAAATAAATAAAAGTAAATATTTAAAAAATCATGAATTAAGTCAAAAGATTAGATAACAGTATTATATCAATGTTAATTTCTGATTTTATAACTTACTATAATTATGTAAGTGAATGCTCTTTTTATTTTTTTAAAGAAATTCACATTAAAATATTTAGGGGTTGAAGTGCACCATGTCCACAATTACCTTAAAAGGTTCTGAAAAAATTATTTTTATTTATTTGGAGAGAGAAAGGTACTTTGTAAAATATCAATATTTACAGAATGTGGGTAAAGAGCCTACCCTATGGGAATTCTCCATACTATGTACTATTATTTTTCTAGCTTTCTATAAGTCTGCAACATGTATTCTTTTTTAAAGATTTAAAATTTTTAAGTAAATAACCTTGGTAGAAATATGTATAAGTTAGCAATAAGTCAACTGTAATTTATTAAACTATATTATAATAGAATCTGACAATCTAAAATATCCAGAATATATTGCTATACAATATAAAGTATCAAGAACCAGAATCCTGTGTTAATTTCTCTAAATTCATGTTTACCATTAAGTAAACATGTTGACAGAGCTTTCCTAGTGGCTCAGACAGTAAACAATCTCCCTGCAATGCAGGAGATTCGGGTTCTATCCTGGATTGAACCAGGGGTTCTCCATGGGTTGGGAAGATCCCCTGGAGAAGGCAATGGCAACCCACTCCAGTATTCTTGCCTAGAGAATTCCATGGACAGAGGAGCCTGGTGGGACATGGCTGAGCAACAACTGACTGACAATGGAATATTACCATGAAAAGAATAAATAATGCCACACACAGCTACATGGATGGCCCTAGACATTATCACACTAAGTGAAATGTCAGGCAAAAAAAAGGCCCATATCATACATTACTGCTTGTACATGGAATCTGAAAAAAAATGATGCGAATGAAGTTATATGCAAAATATAAATGGACGTAGAAAATACCCATAGACGTAGAAAACAAACTGATGGTCACCAAAGTGGAAAAGGTGGAGGAATGAAGGATAAATTAGGAGTTTGGGATTAAATACATATATATACCTTATATGAAACAGATAACCAATGAGTACCAACTGTATAGCACAGAGAATACACTCAATATTTTATAATAACCTATAAGGTAAATGAAGATGAAAAATTATATATGTATATGAATCACTTTGCTATACACTTCAAAGTGTCTCAGCTGGTAAAGAATCCCCCTGCAACTCAGGAGACCCCAGTTCGATTCCTGGGTCAGGAAGATCTGCTGGAGAAGGGATAGGCTATCCACTCCAGTATTCTTGGGCTTCCCTGGTGGCTCAGCTGGTAAAGAGTCCGCCTGCCTTTAGGGAGACCTGGGTTTGACCCCTGGGTTGGTAAGATCTCCTGGAGAAGGGAAAGGCTACCCACTTCAGTATTGTGGCCTGGAGAATTCCATGGACTGTACAGTCAGTCCATGGGGTAGCAAAGAGTCAGACACGACTGAGCAACTTTCCCTTTCACTTTCAAACTAACACAACATTGTAAATCATACTTCAGTAAAAAAAAAAATTGCAAGGTAAAGTAACAAGTTCTGAGGCAGAAACCGTAGCAAGCTATTCAGAAGATCTAGCTAAGCTAATTAATGAAAGCAGCTACACTCAACAACTTAGTTTCAACATATTTTCTTCTTCCCTATACAGGCAAAACATGTCATCTGGGATCTTCATAGACAAAAAGGAGAAAATAGTGCCTGGTTTCAAAGCTTCAAAGGACAGGCTGACTCTCTTGTTAGGGGCTAATGCAGCTGGTGACTAAGTTGAAGCCAATGCTTTCATTTACTGTTCTGAAAATCCTAGGGCCCTTAAAGAATTACGCTAAGACTGCACTGCCACTAGAACAAAGTCTGGAAGACAGCACATCTATTTACAGAATGGTTTACTGAACATTTTAAGTCCACTGTTGATACCTACAGCTGAAAAAAAAAATTCCTTTCAAAATGTTACCTCCTACTGATAATGCAGCTGGTCACCCAAGAGCTCTTACGGAGATGTACAATAAAATTAAGTTGTGTTTCATGCTTGCTAACACAACATCCATTCTGCAGTCCATGGATCAAGAAGCAATTTCGACTTTCAAGTTTCATTTTTTAAGAAATAGATTTTATAAGGCTACAGCTGCCAGAGATAGTGATTCCCCGGATAGATGTGTCACTGTGGATTTAACCAACAGTCTAAATCTGGTTCTCTGAAGTGATGAGTTCATCCAGGATCAATAAAATTTGGCTATAATAAGCTACTTCTGGACATAAAGAAAATTGGGCTGGAATTTTTATATGATTTGTTGTTGTTCAATCACTCAGACGTGTCTGACTGTTTGTGACCCCTTGGACTGCAGCATGCCAGGCTTCCGTCTTTTACTATCTCCCAGAGCTTGCTCAAATTCATGTCCATCGAGTTGATGATGCCATTCAATCATCTCATCCTCTGTTATCCCCTTCTCCTCCTACCTTCAATCTTTCCCAGCATCAGGGTCTTTCCCAATGAGTCAGCTCTTAGCATCTGGTGGCCAAATATTGGAGTTTAGGCTTTAGCATTAGTCCTTCCAATGAAAATTCAGAGCTGATTTCCTTTGGGATTAACTGGTTTGATCCCCTTACTGTCCAAGGGACTCTCAAGAGTTTTCTCCAGCACCACAGTTCAAAAGCACCAATTCTTTGTCGCTCAGACTTCTTTATGGTCCAACTCTCACCTCCTTACATGAATACTGGAAAAACCATAGCTTTGACTAGAGGGACCTTTGTAGGCAAAGTGATGTGTCTGCTTTTTAAAATATGCTGTCTAGGTTTCTCATAGTTTTTCTTCCAAGGAGCAAGTGTCTTAATTTCATGGCTACAGTCACCATCCACAGTAATTTTGGAGCTCAAGAAAATCAAGTCTGTCCCTGTTTCCATTTTCCCCCCATCTATTTGCCATGAAGTGATGGGACCAGATGCCATGATCTTAGTTTTTTTAATGGTGAGTTTTAAGCCAGTTTTCTCACTCTCCTCTTTCACTTTCATCAAGAGGTTAATTCCTCTTTGCTTTCTCCCATTAAGATGGTAAAGGATCTGCCTGCAATGCAGGTAGACCCGGGTTTGATCCTTGGGTTGGGAAGCTTCCCTAGAGAAGGGAATGGCAGCCCACTCCAGTATTCTTCCCTGGAGTATTTTGTGGACAGAGGAGCCTGGCGGGCTATAGTCCTTGAGGTGGCAAAGAGCTGGACACGACTGAGCAACTAACACTTTACATGATTACTACCCCTAATAAATAAAGAAATGTAAATAATTGTGAATATTCTAGAGAAAATGAATAGTATTTAATTAGATTGCCTTGTATGGAATTAGTAATATTACAAGGGAGGAAAATAAGGTGGGAAAAAAGAACCAACACTTTAAGGAATGCTCTCAGGCTTCCCAGGTAGCACTAGTGATGAAGAACCTGCCTGCCAATGCAGAAGAGGTAAGAGATGCGGGTTCAAACCCTGGGTCAGGGAGACCCCCTGGAGGAGGGCAGGGCACCCCACTCCAGCGTTCTTGCCTGGAGAATCCCATGGACAGGGGAGCCTGGCAGGCAACAGTCCATAGGCTCCTCTGGAAAGAGTCAGACACAAATGAAGTGACTTAGCATGTACGTACATTTAAGTGTTCAACTGAAAAAGAAAATAGCTAGTTTTGTAGGTATGATTTATTTATACAATAATGTTCCCTAAATGATATCCCTTGTAAAAATGAAATATATTGCTTCATGACTGAAGGTTTTATCTTATGACTTTTCCATAAAACATATAAAGTCTGCCATATTCATCTTTCATGGTTCTTAGAGATACAATAATCATTGGTTGAGTTTTTAAAGACTTTTTCTAAGGAGAAAAAAAATGCAAATGCCAAAAATAAAATTATTAATTAATTTCAAATTTTGAGAAATTGAAAATTTAAAACTAAAGCCTAACCATGAAAGCAGAAATATATTTAATTTAACCAGTATACACTTGACCAGTTTATTACTTAAAATCTTAAAAATCTTACTTAAAATTTAGTTCCTCTTCCCAAAGTTCAGGGGAAAAAAATGCCCTTCAATTTTTTAAAATATTTCACTAAATTAATATCAAAAAATGGAATAATATACAAGCTGTTAATAAGCACTTCAACACAAATGTCAGTAACAAACTCACAGTCACAAAATCCCAGAAAAACCATATATCCTACAGGTGTGAACAAGTTTAAATACTTTTCTACATAAGAAGTACAAAGTCCACATTTATAGGGAACTTCAGTATATTTCATTTTAGTAAAAACCAGAATAGATTCAGTTGCGATGTGGATAACACTGAAGAGAATTATAAGTGATTGTTAACATTCAGCCTCATTTTCGAAAATAAAGAGCCAAATGGCATTACAGTTAAATAATTCCTCATGAAATTTTCATAATGGAGTTAGATTTAAACACTAGAGGCATCTTTGTATGATAAAAGAGAAACAGCTAGAGAGAAGAAATAAACATAAAAAATAAATGGCCATTTCTGTAACCAGCCCATATCTACTTTTAAGTAACATTATTGACACGCTTTTTTAGGGAGAAGATTTTAAATAATAATTTGGGCTTTATTAGTGAAAATCCCCACTTACCGTAGCTTCATTGCAAACTGTGCACTTGACCACATGCTGGTGAAGCTTGCCATCCAAATTGATGAGAGACTGGCACACACGGCAGTTTATGACTGGAATTCCACTGGCATCTGGGCTGACAATGGCCGTATACGGAGGCGGGAGTTCCGCTAAAAAGACAGTAGCGACTTAGAGTCTCAGAGCTATTACGACTGATTTGAGCCGTACAAGCAATAGATGTAAAGCAGGAAACTATTAATAAATATCTCCGGTTCTTTATGTTTTTAAAGCTGGCCAACATTATACAGTTTCAGAACAGAAACACACATAGAACTATATCGTAAAGTAGAATAATTCCTAACTCCTAAAACCCAAATCACACTTACCTAGGTTTACACCTTTTATTAGCCTAACCTCAAAACATCCACTCCGTTCCTATGTGCAAATGCCTAGAGTTTATAATAGGAAAGTGATGATTTATGGCTAAAGTAAAAAATCTTACACTAATGATCTGACTCCCATGAAACAGAAATAGTCAATGAGGACAGAGTTTTAAAGTCACTTATACATATGCATTAATTGTGTAGTTGCTGAGCTCTGTTTATACTAGAATCAGTGTAATAACTGCTGAGTATGACAAGAACAAAACAAGGGTTTGGTGGCAGTCAAGAAGAGATAAAAATGAACTTAGGAAAACTAAACTTATCAACAAGGAACATGTTCTAATTAATGGAACTATGCTAGTTGCAGACAAAAACAAGAATGAAGTCAATTCAACAATTTTTGTCTCAAACTTTCACCTAACATTAAAATTCTAGGAAATGTTTCAAAGTATTTATGGGTTACCTGGGATTTAGTAGAAATGCTGCAAGAAAAAAATGGGTTAACAGATGAAAAGCAGCAAAATGATGATATTTGTGAATATAAAGACACAGCAGATACTTTGTTCTTACTACTTTGTGTGTGTTTGAAAATTTCCAGAATACAAATATACACAAGCACACACATAGAAACATACATGCACATACACAGACACACTGCTTTCTGAGAGTCCTTACACTGACTGATTGGGTGATTGGGTAAAGGGTAGAAGCCCAACTTCAGAAGTGTGTTCTTCAACCAGAAGTATTATTTGTTACAAAAGTCAGAGGAAAGGAAATTACATATACTATACCAGGATGGAATTTCTAAATGGGACTTGCCTAACCTCATTGTGTGGCTATCTTAATTACAGGCATAGGAGGCCCTTTCAAGGCAAGGTCTTGTCACAGGCCACCTAGAAAAAGCTCAATACATGATTGAATCCCCATTAAAGAGAACTGATACATGATTGAATACATGATTGAGTCCCCATTAAAGAGAACCGATAGGTTCAGAGGCTTCTGTGACACTATAAAATACGATCACAGTAGCTAATCATGAAAGGAGATATTTTTGAAATAGAGATTTTTCTATCCACTGGATTAGATTCTGAACTCTGTGATACTTTGAGCTGATAGAACTGAGTTAGAGAATAGCCCATTATGGTATGTTCAAAATACCACATATTACCACCTCGCATGCTTGGGGTACATCATGGAGATATTTTTAGACTTAAAAAGGATTAGCAACAAGTGATATTCATTCAAATATTCATAATAAGCCAAATCTCTGCAGTATCCAAGGCTCTGAAAGAGGCCACATTGGAAATGATAATATGCACGTGTCTCTTGGAGGCTTATATCAGAATGCTGCCAAACACTGATCTTAAAAAGAAGCTATAGATATCTGAATTATAAAAATAGTTTTAAATCCTTGGAAGAATTTAAAGCTGATACACAGTGACCTGTAATGTATTAATCAAGAAGAAAAAATAGGTTAAAGGATCAATGTGTCAGCAGTACATTTGAGCCCTTGTAATTAGCAGATTACTTTATCGGAACTCAATAAAGAAAGTATTGTCCTGGCAAAGAGAATACACACCTTACTAGAAATTCAAGGCACACTGCCTGGTATGCAACAATAAATATTGTTTTAATAACTATTAGCAATAGCATTATTAATAAAAGCTGTTTCTTTTGCCTTGGGGATGAGGGGGAAAGGCCACATATTAAGGCCACAAATAAGAATGGTAAAATCCATCCATTTCAACAGGCAAAAGTTTTGCTCAATGGAATCTCCTAAAGATTTCAATGGTTGATCTTCTGAAGCATTTGAAGTCTATCAGAACCAACAAAATCCTATGAACTCTTCCTTTAAGATTTGTACTACATAATTTTTACCCCGTAAAAAAAGAAAAGCTTTCAATGACAAAAATATGCTCAAACCTTCTGGAGGTTTGGGAAATTGAAGGAGTGGGTAAAGAATGAGTGAGGATGAGAAGTCTAATGGGACTTATGGGGGAGACTAAAGCCTCCACGAGGCCAGGGCCATATCTGACTTGCTCAGGTCAGATTCAGCGCTTGTCACAGTGCCTGGTCTGTGGCAGATGCTCACTACACATTTATGGAATGAATGGTGGGTGAATAAGTGAATCACTGAAATTTAATGGACTCATCTATTTCTCTTGGGAAAATGGCACTAAGTATATTACTACCACTCTCCTTAAAGAGGAGCTGGCATCCTAGCACCAGAGCACAGCTTGACTGTGAAAAAGGTTTTCTCCTATATGTAGACTAACCTCTCTAAAACATGCTCTGAGACAGGGAGGGGATTAGGAGACACTGGCCTGGTCTGCCAGATACGTGCAATCAATCCAAGAGATCAATAGAATGACAGATGTTAAGCCTAATTGCTCCACTAACCAGTGCTTTCAGGCCTACCGATTCAATTTTCTGTTATTTCAGCCCTAAACTGATTTAGAGATGTATCTTGTAATTTTATCTCAAGGAAACCTTCACCTACAACTACAACTCCTCTTGAAAAGGACTTGTAGTTCTAGAAATTTGTTTCACAGTCTGTAAACCAGCAGTAATTAGCAACTTAGATTGTTCATTTTATTTCTTTTAACTTTAAAGCAGCCAACAGATCACCACTATTATATCTATTTTAAATGTCTGCCCTGGATAAAAAGTCTGCTGCAATCTCAGAATGTGGGATCATTGGATATCAAGAGACACAAAAGTTCTTCATTTTGGAAGAGTCTTACTTGTTATTTAAACAATGATCATTTTTTCTATGGAGGTTGTCTATGTGAAAAATCTTTTTCCTCCATGTGAACAGTATTTATTAGAGCAGTAGTCTTCAGACCTGAAACCATCCCCAACAAAGTTCCAGAATTATACAATGTTAGAATTTTATGCAATCTTAGTCTAATACATAGCCTAATTTATTCACTTTATGGAAGATAAAACTGAAGCCCTAAAATTCTAACTTGTGGATAGACTTTTATACAGCACTTCAGCAAAACCAAGAGCTGACTCTTCCCCAGAGGTCTCTCCATGATGAAACCTGCCTCTCTTAATGAATAATGATTTTAATATATGGAAAAGACGTAAGGACTAGTTAAAGGGGATTGGGGGATAAGAAAGAATACTTAGGGAAAATGAAGATTAGAATATAATATGAATAAACAATTAGTTCATGATAAAAATTTCATAGAAAAACAGACTCGATAAAATAATATAGACCACAAGGCAGACTTAATGGTCTTCCTTAAAGCACTCAAAAAGAGCCATTATTATTCCGTAAACCCAAAGTGATCAAATTACACTTTCCCATCATAAACAATGACCTGAAATTTATCTATTTCATGCCAAAGAAGTCCCTCTTTCCAGCTAAGTCATTCTGGTATAATAATCCATACTTCAGTTTTTACCAGATGTACCCAGATACAGCATTTTAAAGGTTGATAATGTTTTGCTGGAGAACTCTGGTCTTTATTACCTCAGTTATCCCTTTATAAGTCTCTGCAATGACAATATTGTCCAGTTTAATTCACTTACTTCACTAATATACTCTTTATATGCAGTCGTTCAGGCTCTAGACAAAGATATTGTATGCCAATTGAAAAGTGACATCAGATTAAACTAAGAGATATTTTATAACACTATGATTAAAAAGTATAAAGAACCAGCCAGTAAGGAAAACTCTGGCTTTCTCTCCTCCATAGGATCTTTGTAAAGAGTACAGATAGGGACAGGGTGCACCCAGGTGCTATGGATATATACTTCCTGTGTAAAATGTCTCCAGTCCAGCTCAACACAAAGAAAGAGAAGACTACCTTCTGTTCCTACCCTCTCTGAAACCAAAGGAATAAGATTATTCCAAGAGACTCCTTGGTTCTTCTAGAACCATTATACCCTCAGAAGGAACCATCTGGCTAAAGTCAGTTTGCAAGGTAAATGAGCTAGCTATTAGGTTACCAACTCTCAGCTCCAAAGTCACATTCTACACTTTGTCACACTGGAATGAAAACTGTGCAAACCACATTTTTTCTTTGCCAGTTGTCTGCAGGTTATATTCTGTTAATAGGAGGTGATAAAACAGAAACTGCAAGGTTAAAGAAAAAAGAAGGGACTTGCAGCACATTGCCCAGGTATATAAAATCTTTCTCCAGAGCTCAGAGGCATCAGTACCAGCTGGTTGGTGCCTCTTGGAAGTCATATTTCAATTATGTTCTACTAAATTACTAAATTTTATTTTTTTTAATTTATTTTTTAATTGGAGGAAAACTGCTTTACAACATTGTGTTCATTCTTGCCATACAACAACGCAAATCAGTTGTAATTATATATATATATACACACCCCCCATCTGTCCCAGCTCCAGACAGGGCTCCTTGTGTCATATAGCAGCTTCTCACTAGCTGTCTGTTTCACGCATGATCGTGTATATATGTCAATGCTATTTTCCCAGTTTGCCCTATCCTCTGCTTTTCTTGCCACAAGATCATTCTCTAATCTGTGTCTCCATTTCTTGCATGCAAATAGGTTCAACAGTACTCTATTTCTAGATTCCACATATATGTTTTAATATACATTATTTGTTTTTTGTTCTTTATGATTCATTTCACCCTAGGTTCATACACCTCTCTACAAAAGACTCAAATTTGTTCCATTTTGTTGGACCTTTGCCAACAAAGGTCCATCTAGTCAAGGCTATGGTTTTTCCTGTGGTCATGTATGGATGTGAGAGTTGGACTGTGAAGAAACCTGAGCACCGAAGAATTGATGCTTTTGAACTATGGTGCTAGAGAAGACTCTCGCGACTCTTGGACTGCAAGGAGATCCAACCAGTCCATTCTAAAGGAGATCAGTCCTGGGTGTTCATTGGAAGGACTGATGCTGAGGCTGAAACTCCAGTACTTTGGCCACCTCGTGTGAAGAGTTGACTCATTGGAAAAAACCCTGATGCTGGAAGGGATTGGGGGCAGGAGGAGAAGGGGACGACAGAGGATGAGATGGCTGGATGGCATCACTGACTCGATGCACATGAGTTTGGGTGAACTCCGGGAGTTGTTGATGGACAGGGAGGCCTGGTATGCTGCAATTCATGGGGTTGCAAAGAGCTGCACAGGACTGAGTGACTGAACTGAACTGAACTGAACTGATGGCTGAGCAATATTCCAATCCTCTTCATCCATTCATCTGTTGATGGACATCTAGGTTGATTCCATGTCCTGGCTCCTGTAAATAGTGCTGAAATGAACACTGGGGCACATGTGTCTTTCTGAATTGTGGTTTTCTCAGAGTATATGTGCAGTAGTAGGATTGCTTGGTGATATGGTAGATTTATTCTTAAGTTTTTTTTATGGAATCTCCGTACTGTTCTCCACAATGTCTATATAAGTTTGTATTTCCACCAACAGTGCAGGAGGGTTCTCCACATCTTCTCCAGCATTTATTATTTGTAGAATTTTTAATGATGGCCATTTTGATTGGTGTGAGGTGATACCTCATTTTAGTTTTGACTTGCATTTCTCTACTAATGAGTGATCTTGTGCACCATTTCATGCGTTTATTGGCTCTCTATAAGTCTTCCATGGAGAAATGGCTGTTAGGTCGTCTGCCAATTTTTTTTATTTTTTGTTTCTCTGATACTGAGCTGCATGCATGTATATTTTGTATATATTTGGGCGATTAATCCATTGGCAGTGGCTTTGTTTACAATTATTTTCTCCCAATCTGAAGGTTGTGTTTTCACCTTATTTATAGTCTCCTTTGCTGTGCAAAAGCTTTTAAGTATAATTAGGTCCCATTTGTTTATCTTTGTTATTGTTTCCACTACTCTAGGAGGTGGGTCAGATAGGATCCTGCTGTAATTTATGTCAAAGAGTGTCAGTTCAGTTCAGTCGCTAAGTCGTGTCCAACTCCTTGTGACCCCATGGACTGTAGCACGCCAGGCCTGCCTGTCCATCACCAACTTCCAGAGTTTACTCAGACTCATGTCCATTGAGTCGGTGATGCCATCCAACCATCTCATCCTCTGTAATCCCCTTCTCCTCCTGCCCTCAACCTTTCCCAGCATCAGGGTCTTTTCAAATACCCATGTTTTCTTCTAAGAGCTTCATGTGCTGGTTTAGTTGCTCAGTCATGTCCAACTCTTGCAACCCCAAGGACTGTAGTCTGCCAGGCTCCTCTGTCTAGGATTTCCCAGGCAAGAATACTGGACTGGGTTACCATTTCCTTCTCCAGGGGATCTCTCTGGCCCAGGTATTGAACCCAGGTTTTATACTTTATGGTATTACATTTAAGTTGTTAATCCAGTGTGAGTTTACTACTTGTACATGGTGTTAGGAAGTATTCTAATTTCATTGTTTTACATGTAGCTCTCCAGTTTTCCCAGTGCCACTTATTGAAGAGGCTATATTTTCTCCACTGTATATTCTTGCATCCTTTCTCAAAGATAAGGTACACACATATTTCTGGGTTTATTTCTAGGTTATGTATATTTTTTCACTGGTCCACATTTCTGTTTTTGTGCCAATACCATACTGTCTTGATGACTGTAGCTTTGTAGTAGAGTCTGAAGTCAGGTTGATTCCTCCAACCTGTTTTTCTTTCAGAAAGATTGCTTTGGCTATTTGGGGTCTTTTTTGATTCCACACAAATTGTAAAATTTTTTTGTTCTAGTTCTATGAAAACACCATAGATAATTTAATAGGGATTGCATTCAATATGCAGATTGCTTTAGGCAGTATAGTCATTTTCACAATATTGATTCTTCCAACCTAAGAACATATTATATCTCTCCATCTTTTTGTGTTATATTTTATTTCTTTTAATAGTGTCTTATAGTTTTCTGCATACAGGTCTTTTGTCTCTTTATGTAGGTTTATTCTGGGATATTTTATTCTTTCTGTTACAATGATGAATGGGATTTTTTCCTTACTTTCCCTTTCTGATTTTTCAATGTTAGTGTTTAAGATTACAAGAGGTTTCTGTGTTTTAATTTTATATCCTGAGCCTTTGTTGTATTCACTGATTTGTTCTAGGAATTTTCTGGTGGCCTCTTTAGGGTTTCCTATGTATAGTATGATGTCAGCGGCAAACAGTGACAGCTATATTTTTCTTCTCCAATCTGAATTCCTTTTATTTCTTTTTCTTCTCTGGTTGCTGTGGCTAGGACTTTCAAAACTATGTGGAATAATAGTGGTGAAACTAGGAACCTTTGTCCTTTTCCTGATCTTAGAGGAAATGATTTCAGTTTGTAACCACTGAGAATAATGTTTGCAGTGGGTTTGTTGTATACGGCCTTTATTATACTGAGGTAATTCCTTCTATGTTGATTTTCTAGAGGGTTTCTTTTTAAATCACAAATGAGTATTGAATTTTGTTGAAAGTTTCTCTGCATCGATTGAGATGATCATACAGTTTTTGTCTTTCAGTTTGTTAATACGGAGTATCACATTGATTGACTTTGCTATATTGAAAATCCTTGCATCCCTGGGAATAACCCCACTTGATCATGCTGTATGATCCTTTCCATATGTTGTTAAATTCGGTTTGCTAGAATTTTGTTCAAGATTCTTACATCTATGTTCATCAGTGATACTAGATTATAAGGTTATTTTTTGTGATATCTTTATCTGGTTTTACTATCAGGGTGATGGTGGCCTCATAGAATGAGTTTGGAGTTTTCTTCCACCTGTAATTTTTTGGAAGAGTTTGAGCAGGAATGGTATTCAGTTCAGTCACTCAGTCGTGTCCGACTCTTTGTGACCCCATGAATCACAGCACACCAGGCTTCCCTGTCCATCACCAACTCCTGGAGTTCACTCAGACTCATGTCCATCAAGTCCGTGATGCCATCCAGCCATCTCATCCTCTGTCGTCCCCTTCTCCTCCTGCCCCCAATCCCTCCCAGCATCAAAGTCTTTTCCAATGAGTCAACTCTTCGCACGAGGTGGCCAAAGTATTGGAGTTTCAGCTTTAGCATCAGTCCTTCCAATGAACATCCAGGACTGATCTCCTTTAGAATGGACCGGTTGGATCTCCTTGCAGTCCAAGGGACTCTCAAGAGTCTTCTCTAGCACCATAGTTCAAAAGCATCAATTCTTTGGTGCACAGATTTCTTCACAGTCCAACTCTCACAGTCCAACTCTCACATCCATACATGACCACTGGAAAAACGATAGCCTTGACTAGACGGAACTTTGTTGACAATGTCTCTGCTTTTCAATATGCTGTCTAGGCTGGTCATAACTTTTCTTCCAAGTAGCAAGCGTCTTTTAATTTCATGGCTGCAATCACCATCTGCAGTGATTCTGGAGCCCAAAAAAATAAAGTCTGACACTGTTTCCACTGTTTCCCCATCTATTTCCCATGAAGTGATGGGACCAGATGCCATGATCTTCGTTTTCTGAATGTTGAGCTTTAAGCCAACCTATTCACTATCCTCTTTCACTTTCATCAAGAGGCTTTTTAGCTCCTCTTCACTTTCTGCCATAAGGGTCGTGTCATCTGCATATCTGAGGTTATTGATATTTCTCCCAGCAATCTTGATTCCAACTTGTGCTTCTTCCAGCCCAGTATTTCTCATGATATACTCTGCATAGAAGTTAAATAAGCAGGGTGACAATATACAGCCTTGACGTACTCCTTTTCCTATTGGGAACCAGTCTGTTGTTCCATGTCCAGTTCTAACTGTTGCTTCCTGACCTGCATATAGGTTTCTCAAGAGGCAGGTCAGGTGGTCTGGTATTCCCGTCTCTTTCAGAATTTTCCACAGTTTCTTGTGATCCACACAGTCAAAGGCTTTGGCATAGTCAATAAAGCTGAAATAGATGTTTTTCTGGAACTCTCTTGCTTTTTCGATGATCCAGCGGATGTTGGCAATTTGATCTCTGGTTCCTCTGCCTTTTCTAAAATACTGCTATATAACTGAAGATACTGGCAAGACATGCCCGGTGATCTGCCAATGACCAATTCCTGGATGACAAAAGCTTCTGCTCCGTTTCTCATTACGCAATATTTTTACCTGATTCCAGTGCATTTCATCAGCAGCACTGGTACTTCCTTCCAGTATTGACAGTTAATACATTACATATTCTTCTCTCATTTCATCAACTACTATGTTTATTTTTATTGAAAAAAGGAATTTTTTCTGACCCTATGTGTGTGAAATCATACTGTTTGTATGCCTGGCTCCGTTCTTAACTTGTTTACAATATTGCTTCCAAGAAAGTATGTGTTTCAAGAAAAATAGATATTCTTTTTTTAGTACAGAAAAATAGTTTCCAAGGTAAAAAAATACTTGCCTAGAAATTTAGATGCTTCTCCTATAGCATGAGGAGAAAACAAATTCCTGCTCTGTTACTCTTCCTAGACAGCTCATTTTCACTGTCACAGACTGTGCTCATTTTCTGAGAGAAAGCAAGCCACTCCTTTGCATATTATTAGCTATACATGCTAAATGATAATCATGAATCACAGCTTTAAAATACATTAAAATATAACTGATCCAAAAATTTGCTTTAAAACATTTTAGATGAGAAAATATGGGGAGATCAACTCAGTGTATGCGGAAGGGAACAAGCTCAATTGGATTCATGATGTGTTATTTGCTTAAATACATGAAACAGCACAGCATAATGTTAAGCTCTGATGAAATTAGATTATACAATAGATGAAGGATAATATTACACTCAATAGTTTTCTATTTTGAAATATTTCACTCATTAAAAAAAAATGACCTAAGGATTACTAGATTACAGACAAAAGTTGTTGTTGTTCAGTCATTAAGTCTTGTCCAACTCTTTGTGACCCTGTGAACTGCAGCACACTAGACTTCACTGTCCTTCACTATCTGCTGGAATTTGCTCAAACTCATGTCCATTAAGTTGGTAATGGCATTCAACCATCTCATCCTGTCACGCCCTTATCGTCTTGCCCTCAGTCTTTCCCAGAATCAAGATCTTTTCCAACGTGTCATCTCTTTGCATCAGGCACCCAAAGTATTAAAGCTTCAGCTTCAGCATCAGTCCTTCTAATGAATATTCAGGGTTGACTTCCTTTAGCATTACCTGGTCTGATCTCTTTGCTGTCCTAGGGACTTTCAAGAGTCTTTTCCAGCACCACAATTCAAAAGCATCAATCCTCGAGTACTCAGCATTCTTTGTGGTCCAACTCTCACATCAGTACATGACTACTGGAAAAACCATAACTTTGACTATATAGACCATTATCAGCAAAGTGATGCCTTTACTTTCTAATATGTTGCCTAGGTTTGTTGTAACTTTCCTTCCAAGGAGCAAGTATCTTTTAATTTCATGGCTGTAGTCACCATCCAAATTGATTTTGGAGCCCAAGAAAATAAAATGTTACTGCTTCCACTTTTCCATTTCTATTAAAATATAAAAACTGAGAAACCACTAAAAAAAAAATCCAAAAGTGAATCCATTAAGTGTGGGGAGTTCCTCATTGTAGCCAGTTAGAAGTACAGTGGTGGAACTCCTATCCACCTTTTGTTCTCATGTTCTTCCAGCTCCCTATAAAACCTTCAGTCCCTAAGTGACTTCAAAATCACCAGCATGCATCCTTCTTTGTTTTCTCATTCATTCATTCATACAACTGATAACTTGTTCAATGCCTAGAAATATAAGATCAAGTGCAAGGGACTATGTAGAACTCAGAGATGAAAGATCCAAAAATCCTGTCTCTCTCCTTGTCTTCCTTGATAAGGTCATGCACACAAATAAGTTCTAAAATATATAGTAGAAATGTTGAGAGATATTGGTTTGGGAACAAATGTTGTCCAGTTAACAGAGATGAGAAAGGATTCAGTTCAGTTCAGTTCAGTCGCTCAATCGTGTCCAACTCTTTGCGACCCCATGAATCACAGCACGACAGGCCTCCCTGTCCATCACCATTTCCCGGAGTTCACTCAAACTCACGTCCATCGAGTCCATGACGCCATCCAGCCATCTCATCCTCTGTCGTCCCCTTCTCCTCCTGACTCCAATCCCTCCCAGCATCAGAGTCTTTTCCAATGAGTCAACTCTTCGCATGAGTGGCCAAAGTACTGGAGCTTCAGCTTTAGCATCATTCCTTCCAAAGAAATCACAGGGCTGATCTCCTTCAGAATGGACTGGTTGGATCTCCTTGCAGTCCAAGGGACTCTCAAGAATCTTCTCCAATACGACAGTTCAAAAGCCTTTGGTGCTCAGCCTTCTTCACAGTCCAACTCTCACATCCATACATGACTACTGGAAAAACCATAGCCTTGACTAGACAGATCTTAGTTGGCAAAGTAATGTCTCTGCTTTTGAATATACTATCTAGGTTGGTCATAACTTTTCTTCCAAGGAGTAAGCGTCTTTTAATTTCATGGCTGCAATCACCATCTGCTGTGATTTGGGAACCCAAAAAAATAAAGTCTGACACTGTTTCCACTGTTTCCCCATCTACTTCCCATGAAGTGATGACACCAGATGCCATGATCTTCGTTTTCTGAATGTTGAGCTTTAAGCCAACTTTTTCACTCTCCTCTTTCACTTTCATCAAGAGGCTTTTTAGTTCCTCTTCACTTTCTGCCATAAGGGTGGTGTCATCTGTATATCTGAGGTTATTGATATTTCTCCCAGCAATCTTGATTCCAGCTTGTGTTTCTTCCAGTCCAGCGTTTCTTATGATGTACTCTGCATAGAAATTAAATAAGCATTATAACAATATACAGCCTTGACGTACTCCTTTTCCGATTTGGAACCAGTCTGTTATTCCATGTCCAGTTCTAACTGTTGCTTCCTGACCTGCATACAGATTTCTCAAGAGGTAGGTCAGGTGGTCTGGTATTCCCATCTCTTGAAGAATTTTCCACAGTTTATTGTGATCCACACAGTCAAAGGCTTTGGCATAGTTAATAAAGCAGAAATAGATGTTTTTCTGGAACTCTCTTGCTTTTTCCATGATCCAGCGGATGTTGGCAATTTCATCTCTGGTTCCTCTGCCTTTTCTGAAACCAGCTTGAACATCAGGGAGTTCACAGTTCACATATTGCTGAAGCCTGGCTTGGAGAATTTTGAGCATTACTTTACTAGCATGTGAGATGAGTGCAATTGTGCGGTAGTTTGAGCATTCTTTGGCATTGCCTTTCTTTGGAATTGGAATGAAAACGGATCTTTTCCAGTCCTGTGGCCACTGCTGAGTTTTCCAAACTTGCTGGCATATTGAGTGCAGCACTTTCACAGTATCATCTTTCAGGATTTGAAATAGCTCAGCTGGAATTCCTTCACCTCCACTAGCTTTGTTCGTAGTGATGCTTTCTAAGGCCCACCTGACTTCACTTTCCAAGATGTCTGGCTCTAGATTAGTGATCACATCATCACGATTATCTGGGTCATGAAGATCTTTTTTGTACAGTTCTTCCGTGTATTCTTGCCACCTCTTCTTAATATCTTCTGCTTCTGTTAGATCCAGACCATTTCTGTCCTTTATCAAGCCCATCTTTGCATGAAATGTTCCCTTGGTATCTCTAATTTTCTTGAAGAGATCCCTAGTCTTTCCCATTCTGTTGTCTTCCTCTATTTCTTTGCATTGATCGCTGAGGAAGGCTTTCTTATCTCTTCTTGCTATTCTTTGGAACTCTGCATTCAGATGCTTATATCTTTCCTTTTCTCCTTTGCATTTCACCTCTCTTCTTTTCACAGCTATTTGTAAGGCCTCCCCAGACAGCCATTTTGCTTTTTTGCATTTCTTTTCCATGAGGATGGTCTTGATCCCTGTCTCCTGTACAATGTCACGAACCTCATTCCATAGTTCATCAGGCACTCTATCTATCAGATCTAGGCCCTTACACAGAAAGAAAGGACTTTGATGAATGGATAGAATTTGAATGCTTCATTTTCCAAAATCCCTTTCCTACTAACCTACCCACAGTAAGCAAAAAGTGGCTAATAAATGATACTGGTATGAAGCAGTGAGTAAGGTCTTAGGAAAAACATCCACCTAGTGATACATGAGCATCTGCATAATTTCCCATATGAAAACAGGATACTTCCTATTAAAATCTTGACCAGCTGGAGTAATGGACTAAATCAAACACAAAGAAATGCAAGTTTCCGCTCCAGGACCTGTACAGAGATGCAGGGATAGGGTCTAAAAAACAGCATATGTTAAAGTACTCAGGGTCCCAGTCAAGGATAAAATCTACAAGGATCAATAATGTGATGTGGCCAGAGTGCTTTCTAATACATTAAATTTTTATAAGTAACATATTTTCATGACCCCAAAATCAATATTCATGCAAAAAATGTATACTGAGAATTGTTACTCCAATTTCTGTGCTAACTTATCATGGCCTACTTCAAAGATTTCCATTTAAATCATTTTTTTTAAAAGTTCTTTCAGTGTTTCTTAAGCCTAGAACAGGTAATATTAATATACACACACATATTCTCATTTCTCCATTTTTGTTTTAAAAAAAAAAAGTCTTCATCGTTCTTCATCTGTCATTTTTCATTTTATTTTATATCCTGGCAATCTTTCCATAAAGGTATGTAGAACTTCCTAATTTCTTTTCCAGCTGCACAGTGTTTCCATTTGTTTATATGTAACAGATTATTGTGGTGGTTTTAAATATGGCTGCAAAATTCTTTGACACTCATCTACACTGAGTTAGACTTGAAGTCTATATTTCTTCACCTTACATGCAGGTGACTTATAACTGTTTTGACCAATTAAGCGTGGCAGAAGTGACTTCTTCAGTTCAGTTCAGTCGCTCAGTCATGTCCGACTCTTTGCAACTCCCTGAATCACAGCACGCCAGGCCTCCCTGTCCATCACCATCTCGTGGAGTTCACTCAGACTCACGTCCATAGAGTCAGTGATGCCATCCAGCCATCTCATCCTCTGTCGTCCCCTTCTCCTCCTGCCCCCAATCCCTCCCAGCATCAGAGTCTTTTCCAATGAGTCAACTCTTCGCATGAGGTGGCCAAAGTACTGGAGCTTCAGCTTTAGCATCATTCCTTCCAAAGAAATCCCAGGGCTGATCTCCTTCAGAATGGACTGGTTGGATCTCCTTGCAGTCCACAGGACTCTCAAGAGTCTTCCCCAACACCACAGTTCAAAAGCATCAATTCTTCGGCGCTCAGCCTTCTTCACAGTCCAACTCTCACATCCATACATGACCACAGGAAAAACCATAGCCTTGACTAGACGGACCTTAGTCAGCAAAGTAATGTCTCTGCTCTTGAATATACTATCTAGGTTGGTCATAACTTTTCTTTGAAGGATTATGCATCTTTTAGACTAGATTATAAAATATGTATGTCTTCCATGAAGCTCATCTTATTTTCAGGCATATCTGGTAGATTTAATAATAACCTGTGTTCTCATTAGAGACTGTCAGTAAATGGAAATACTACTTTTGTTGTGCAAGGCATTGCACAAAGCATTCTATCTATGTAGAGAATCAGAACAGGATCCCTGAATTCAGTAGATCTGGAAAACAGTTTTCTTATAAATTTTAAAAGTAATAATGTATTAACTGGTAGAACCTATACAGCTCAGTAGAGATCAGTGTTTATTTGGGAAATTCCTGTGTGTGTGTGTGTGTGTGTGTGTGTGTTAGTTGCTTAGTCATGTCTGACTCTTTGCAACCCCATAGACTGCAGCCCACCAGGCCGCTTTGTCCATTGGATTCTCCAGGCAAGAACACTGGAGTGGGTTGCCATTTCCTTCTTCAAAAGGAACTATAGAAATAAAGAAAGTGATGTCGCTCAATCATGTTGACTCTTTGCAACCCCATGGACTGTAGCCTACCTGGCTCCTCCATCCATGGAATTTACCAGGCAAGAGTACTGGAGTGGGTTGTCATTTCCTTCTCTGGGAAATTCCTATGCTCTAGGATTAATAATAACTCAGGTGTCTGTGAAAGTCTCTTATTTTAAATCTATTCACTTTCATTTCTAAGTATTGCTTTTCCTCTGGATGGTGAATCTTAGCACTTTAATCTCTGAAATTTTAAAACTTCACCTGTTCAGATGCTGAACTATTAGAAGCTTTCTGTATAAAGGTTTTAAATTTGTATTATGGATATGCAAAACTTAAATATCAACTTGACAAAGCATAGGAGGAAAAGAGATTTTTCCACTGCCTTTAGAAATACATGCTTTGAATCAAATGCCATAACTGGTCATATGACACATACAAATACTTTCTACAGAAGAAAAAATATCACATGCTAGTTGGGCTTCTGATGCTTAAAAGAGCTATGTAACACTCCTTAATGTTCAATATACTGTCTTTGCAATTTTCAAAACTATACTGGAAGAAATAGTAATTTAAGTTAAAATGGGACATTGGAAGTGAAAGAGTGAGGTAAAAACAAAGATAATAACCAGTCCCTTGGACAGCAAGGAGACCAAATCAGTCAATTCTAAAGGAAATTAATCCTGAATATTCACTGGAAGGACTGATGCTGAAGCTGAAGCTCCAGTGCTTTGGCCATCTGATGTGAAGAACTGACTCATTAGAAAAGACCCTCATGCTGGGAAAGACTGAAGCCAGGAGGAGAAGGGGACAACAGAGGATGAGATGATTGGATGGCATCAGTGACTCAACTCAATGGACATGAGTTTGAGCAAGCTCCAGGAGATGGTGATGGACAGGGAGGCCTGGCGTGCTGCAGTCCATGGGGTCACAAAGAGTCGGACATGACTGAGCAACTGAACAATGACAATATTTTAAAGTTATAAATATTTTTATCTTACATATATCTAGATTCCTTACCGAGAACAATTATGTCATGAGATATAAAAGCAAAAGGGAACACACTATATTACTCCTTCTCAAGTGGGAAACGGAGGCCTAGAGTTGTAAAGTAACTACTCTGAGGTCACAGCTATTAACTGGCTAAAAGAATTCAAAAGTGCCAGGTCCCTTTAGGCCAAACTACACCCGGTGGCGAAGGCAATGGCACCCCACTCCAGTCCTCTTGCCTGGCAAATCCCATGGACAGAGGAGCCTGGTAGGCTGCAGCCCATGGGGTCGCTAAGAGTCAGACACGACTGAGCGACTTCACTTTCACTTTTCACTTTCATGCATTGGAGAAGGGAACGGCAACTCAATCCAGTGTTCTTGCCTGGAGAATCCCAGGGACGGGGGAGCCTGGTGGGCTGCCGTCTATGGGGTCGCACAGAGTTGGACACGACTGAAGCGACTTAGCAGCAGTAGCAGCAGTACGTCTGGGGGCAGATCATCTCTGGCTACACAGGGATTCAGTTACACAATGCTTGAGGAACTTACCTGAAGACCAGGAAGAGGAGACACATTTTTCATTTCTTTTTTACATATTTATTTGTATTCTTTCGGAGAAAAAGAAATTCACTTTATAATAGGAAAGGGAAAAAATGTAGGGATGTGCCAAAGCAACACAAACTCTGATGCACTCTCTACCCAACCTCAAAAAAAGAAAAGTAGAAATTCTCTCAAAAGAACAGGGTAGCAGGCAGAATGCATTCCCTTTAAAATTGATTAAAGGGTTGTCATTCTTAGGTTGTACAATATCTCTTTATCCTTATAAAAACGAAACTCCTAACAGCAGAGCATAAAGCTGTATTCAGGGTTGTCTGCTTTCCTCCAAAGTGGAAGGCTTAGGGTTTCCACTGATCACTTCCCAGACAGTTGCTTACTGCTCTGAAATATAGTTGTGAACATACATCCTGCTATGAGTCTCCTCTCTAACATCTGTATATATCTGTCTAACATCTGTATCTATCTGGCAAATCTTGCAAGATTTTAACAGAATGCTGTATTCTAAAAGTCTGACATTTCTGAAGAGTATGAAGAACCCTTGAGAATAAATGAGAAGCAGAAAGTATCATCTCCCACTACAGCAAAGCCTTACCATACATCTAATAGGTAACTGTTGAATGAAATGTATTTTTCAGGCCTGATCTCTCCCTAGATTCCAGACTTGCATATCCAACTGCATATTGGACATTTTCAATTGAATGATGACTGAAGGTATTTCACACTCAACTTGTCTGAAACAAAATATTTATTTCCACTGTCCTTTCTTCTTATCCCCTTCCACATACCAAACTCTTCCAGTTTTCCCACTTTAGAAAAAAAAGTACATTTTTTACCTAGCTATTTAGCTCAGTTTTGGAAATGTGTGATTCCTTTCTTTCCACTGATTCAATCCTTCACCAAGTCCTGCTGTTCTTTGCTTAAAATATGTCTTGAATCTAACAATATTATACTGCTTCCCTCACCTCTACCTTGGTTCAGGGCACCATTACCTCTTGCCTATTTCACTCCAACAGCCTCCTGATTAGTTTCATGTCTTATTAGCCTCTTCTCATTCCTCCCCTCTCCCAATAATTCATTCTCTAAACATCGACCAGGATGATCTGCTTAAAGGTAAAACATTTCGCATTTCATGTCTCTCATTTGCTTCAAAATTTCCATGGCTCCTGTTACCCTGAGAACACAGTCCCGTCTCTGATGGTGGCCAACAAAGCTGCCATGAAACCTGTTACCCGCCATCTGCCTCTACAAGGATGAAGTCCTAGCCCCTGTAGTTGCTGACCTTCAGTACACCCTGAAAGGAGGTCAGGGAGGTGATCAGGAATGAGGCATTCTGTGTTTGCAGGAAAAATTGGCAGAACAGGCCTTTAGAGAGATAGGTATTCTGAGGAGAAGATTTTACAAGCCCAATTTCTTGCATCTTCTTTTTTTTAAACAGATGCTAATAAAGTAATGCTCAAAATTCTCCAAGCCAGGCTTCAACAATACATGAACCGTGAACTCCCTGATGTTCAAGCTGGCTTTAGAAAAGGCAGAGGAACCAGAGATCAAATTGCCAACATCCGCTGGATCATGAAAAAAGCAAGAGAGTTCCAGAAAAACATCTATTTCTGCTTTATTGACTATGCCAAAGCCTTTGACTGTGTGGATCACAATAAACTGTGGAAAATTCTTCAAGAGATGGGAATACCAGACCACCTAACCTGTCTCTTGAGAAATCTGTATGCAGGTCAGGAAGAAACAGTTAGAACTGGACATGGAACAACAGACTGGTTCCAAATCGGAAAAGGAGTACGTCAAGGCTGTATATTGTCACCCTGCTTATTTAACTTCTATGCAGAGTACATCATGAGAAACGCTGGACTGGAAGAAACACAAGCTGGAATCAAGATTGTCGGGAGAAATATCAATAACCTCAGATATGCAGATGACACCACCCTTCTGGCAGAAAGTGAAGAGGAGCTAAAAAGCCTCTTGATGAAAGTGAAAGAGGAGAGTGAAAAAGTTGGCTTAAAGCTCAACATTCAGAAAACGAATATCATGGCATCCGGTCCCATCACTTCATGGGAAATAGATGGGGAGACAGTGGAAACAGTGTCAGACTTTATTTTTTTGGGTTCCCAAATCACTGCAGATGGTGACTGCAGCCATGAAATTAAAAGACGCTTACTCCTTGGAAGAAAAGTTATGACCAACGTAGATAGCATATTCAAAAGCAGATACATTACTTTGCCAACTAAGGTCCATCTAGTCAAGGCTATGGTTTTTCCTGTGGTCATGTATGGATGTGAGAGTTGGACTGTGAAGAAGGCTGAGCACTGAAGACTTGATGCTTTTGAACTGTGGTGTTGGAGAAGACTCTTGAGAGTCCCTTGGACTGCAAGGAGATCCAACCAGTCCATTCTAAAGGAGATCAGTCCTGGGATTTCTTTGGAAGGAATGATGCTACAGCTGAAGCTCCAGTACTTTGGCCACCTCATGCGAAGAGTTGACTCATTGGAAAGGACTCTGATGCTGGGAGGGATTGGGGGCAGGAGGAGAAGGGGACGACCAAGGAAGAGATGGCTGGATGGCATCATGGATGGACGTGAGTCTGAGTGAACTCCGGGAGATGGTGATAAACAGGGAGGCCTGGCGTGCTGCGATTCATGGGGTGGCAAAGAGTCGGAGACGACTGAGCAACTGAACTGAACTGATGACTTTATTGATTTCATTTATTTTTCTTTTCTGACTGTGCTGTGTCTTCGTTGCTCTAGTTGCGGCAAATGGGTGCTACCCTCTAGTCGCTGTGAGGGGCTTCTCACTGTGGTGGCTCCTCTTGTTGTGAAACATGGACTCTGAGGGTACAGGCTTCAGCATCTGTGGGGCCTGGGCTCTAGAGCAGACGCTCAGTAGTTGTGGTGCATGGGCTGAGTTGCTCCAAGACATGTGGGGTCTTCCTAGCATGTGGGATCTTCCCTGCATGTGGGATCTTCCTGGCCCAGGGACTGAACCTGTTCCTCCTATATTGCAAGGCAGATCCTTTACCACTGAGACACTAGGGAAAGTCCTTTGCATCTTCTCATATCTAGAAAAACACTAAAATCATTAATGGAGAGACTTCTGCTCCTCCTGACTAGCAGCAACATTCTGCCAAAATGAGCGCTTTGTTGCATGCATACCCCTTTCACTAAAATCACATATATGTTGACGGCTTCCTTACCTCTCTGGAGCAGTTTCTCAGGGCTATCTGAGGAGCTGTCTCCCAGGCTATGTTCCCCATTTAGCCCCAAATAAAGCTTAACTCATAACTTTCACTTTGTGCATTTTTTCATCAACAAAGCTCTTCTGGTCTATCCTAGCCTAGACCTGTAACACTTTCTACCATACTTCCTCCAAGTCACTACACTCTGAACAACCATCCTCTGTTTTAAAACAGCATGTTTTGTGCCTGTTGCTCCAGCTGCCTGAAACACTCCTCCCTTAGTCTTCCAACGACTGATTTCAACTTCTTTTTCAGGTGTCTGAGCAATGGTCATCTCTGAGATAACTTTTCTGAACACATTGCCTGAAATACTCCCCACACGGCCAGTTAACTATCCTCATGATGCTTAATTCTCTTCCGTTTCTGGAACTGTAAAGCTTAGCAAAGGCATCTTTTGCTGAAATGTAAGCTCCTTGTCATCTGGATCAGTGCAACAGGTGCTCAAATATCTGAAATGGTTGAATGAAATATTCCTTGATTAATGTTTTCAAGATGTTTGGCAGAGCCAGGAGGCTATGCGGGCATTATAAAATAGAATAAAAGAATCATGGAGCTTTATTCATGGAGCCTGCTGAATAGGATTATAACAGAAAAGGATTATAATAGGAAACAGGCTTGCCAGAATATTGGAAAACTAGAAGAAGATACACTTCAGTAATGTTTGGGCTCTATTTTCCCTTCATAAGGATATGGTCTCAGTGAAGCAGATTTTGATTCAAGAACTGTTTTGTACAACCAGAGCACAGGGAACTATATTCAATAGCTTGTTAACAAATTATAATGGAAAAGAATTTTTAAATTATATATATATACATAAAACTGAATCACTTGGCTATACACCTGAAACAACATTGTAAATCAACTATATTTCAGTAAAAAACAAACAAAAATAGAATTATTTGGAAAAAATCTCCTTAAATGGAGGATGAGCTTCAGCACAGCACAAAATCAAGCTTTCCTACCTTCTCAGTATCACAGCAGGTACACACCCTTACTGGGAGCTTCAGGTAACTGCTTTCAAATATGCTGCATCTATTTCCCCTCATTGTGACAACCGGTTTCTGGTGGGTTTTCAGAAACCTTGGCAAATAAAATGAGAACTTAATTTAATCTTACAGGAGGTAAGTGTAGGTCTCTGGGTCGGCATTATCTGTTTCTGCCAATCCACAGCCAACCTTAAACTCTGCAAGGATGCAAGGAGGTTCAGAAGTTTAAGACTGTCCCAAGAGATTAAAGAATGCTAGCTCAGTGCAATGGACTGAATGTTGTGATTCCCTCACCATTCATATGTTGGATCCTACCCCCCTCCAATATGATGGTATTAGGAGGTGGGAACTTTGGGAGATAATTAGGTCATGAGAATGGAGATCTCATGACTGAGACTGGTGTTCTTCTGAAAAGAACCCAAGAGAGCTCTCTTGCCCTCTTTCCGCCATGTGAGGATACAAGGAGAGGTCAGCGTCTGCAACCCAGAAGAGAGCTCTTGCTAGACACCAAATCTGTTGGATCCTCCACCCTGGACTTCCCAGACTCCAAAACTGTGAGAAATAAATGTTTGCTGTTTAAGCCATCCAGTCTATGGTATTCTCTTATAACAGCCTGAATCAAGGCACTCTATAGCGTCTAGTGAAACTCTAGCCTAGTGTAGGACGTAGGTCTAAGTGAAATAAACTTTGCCCCACTGTAAAGACGTTAAAGTGAGGAACCATTTTCACTTAGAGTTTTTAAGGGGGAGGACATGAGAGAATTACTAAAAATATACCTTGCTTATTGTACAATTTCTAAGTAAGATGTACAAAGGCTCATATTAAATAACTTATCTCTCCAACCAGGAGTCAATTTATTTTCTAGTCACTGAAAACATTTCCTCAAGGAACTGTGAATTTACACACTTTTTAAAGTGAAACAAGGTGAAAAGGAAATGTCAGTGCCTTCTAAAATGTTTCATAGATAATCTAAGTTTGTTTTCGCAATAAAGGAGTATTAACCTCTTTATTGAAGTTGATTTGAGGTAATTTTACAATTAAAACAAATGTACATTAGCATATTACATTAGATGGAAATGAACAGTTCTTCAGTTCTTTTAAAAAGCATTTGCATATAAACATATCTAAACAATTCTCAACAAGATCACTGATAACTTTCATGACATTAAATTCAAATGACATGTTTTAGATTATATCTGTTCTTTCTTGTAGCTTTTGACATGTTTGATCATTTCCTTTTTGAAGTGTTTTCTTCTCCTTGGTTCTGTAATAGTACAGTCTCCTGGTTTTCACCCTACATCACTGGAAGAAGCTTATCAGCCTTTTTGCAGATTCATCTTAATGTAACTGGTCATTGAATGTGGGAGTTCCTCAAAGCTTTGTCCAAGGCTCTCTCCTCTTCTCACGTTGTTCTTTCTCTCTAAGTGGACTCACATAAAGTTTCCAACTTTTAAACATTTTGGTACCCAGAGAAAATGATAATCTTTGTATAGACACTCAGAGCTGGAGGCCACCGGCCTAAAGGCTTCTTCTACTGCACGGATAGAGGATAATTACCATCTTAACACATGTATGTTCTATCTCATCACAATCCGTGGCACACCGGTGCGAATCTGGGCAATTCTAAATCGAGATCCATGTATTTGGCTATCACCAATATGTAACACAACTTTATATTTTCAGCCCAGTCCTCATTATTAGCCCTGCACCCCTAGATCCAATTGCCTATCTGACATCTCTTTTTGGATATTGGAAAGTACCTTAAATGCATCATGTCTAAAACTAAGCTCATGATTTGTGTTCTTCAAAACTTGGTCCTCTTATGGTGTTCTCTATGTCTCAGTGTAAGCGATCATACCAGGCTGTACAAGCCAGAGTTCTAGGAAATAGCCTGACACTTCCTTCTCATTCCTACATTTAATCTATCATCAGCCCCAAGTCAGTAATTCCTAATGTCTTCTTATCTCTCCACCTCTACCACTACCTGAGTCCAAGTTATCATCATGGCATCCAATCCCATCACTTCATGGCAAATAGATGGAGAAAAAACAGAAACAGACTTTATTTTCTTGGGCTCCAAAATCACTGTGGTCGGTGACTGCAGCCATGAGATTAAAAGACACTTGTTCCTTGGAAGAAAAGCTATGACAAACCTAGATGGAGTATTACAAAGCAAAGACATCACTTTAAAGGCAAATGTCTGTATAGTCGAAGCTATGATTTTTCCAGTAGTCATGCATGGACGTGAAAGCTGGACCATAAAGAAGGCTGAGCACAGAAGAATTGTTGCTTTTGAATTGTGGTGTTGGAGAAGACTCTTGAGAGTCCCTTAGAGTGTAAAGATACCAAATGAGTCAATTCTAAAGGAAATCAACACTTAATGCTAGAAGGATGGATGCTAAAGCTGAAGCTCTAATACTTTGGCCACCTGAAGAGAAGAGCTGACTCATTGGAAAAGATCCTGACGCTGGGAAAGACTGAAGGCAGGAGGAGAAAGGGGACGATAGAGGATGAGATGGTTGGATGGCATCACTGACTCAATGGACATGAGTCTGAGCAAGCTCTGGGAGAGGGTGAAGGACAGGGAAGACTGGCCTGCTGCAGTCCGTGGGGTTGCAAAGAGTTGGACACAACTGAGTGATGGAACAGCAAATGCTACAGGAGAAGAGCAAAGAAATATCTCCAGAAGGAATGAAGAGTCTGAGCCAAAGCAGAAATAATGCCGACTTGTAGATGCGTCTGGTAGTGAAAGTAAACTCTGATGCCATAACAAACAATATTGCATAGGAACTGGAATGTTAGATCCATGGATCAAGGTAAATTGGAAGTGGTCAAACAGGAGATGGAAAGAGTGAACACTGACTTTTTGAAAATCAGTAAACTAAAATGAACTGGAATGGGCGAATTTAATTCGGATGATTGTTATATCTATGATCAGGGGCAAGAACCCCTTAAAAGAAATGGAGTATCCCTCATAGTCAACAAAAGAGTCTAAATGCAGTACTTGGGCCCAAACTTAAAAATGGCAGAATGATTTCAGTTCATATCCAAGGCAAAAAACTCAGCATCACAGTAATCCAAGTCTACGCCTGAACCACTAACGAACCTGAAGCTGAAGCTGAACGGTTCTATGAAGACCTACAACACATTTTAGAACTAACAGGGAAAAAAAAATGTCCTTTGAAACACCAGGGACTAGAATGAAAAAGCAGGAAGTTAAGAGATACCTGGAGTAACAGGCAAGTTTGGCCTTGGAGAACAGAATGAAGCAGGGCAAAGACTACCAGAGTTTTGCCAAGAAAACACTCGTCACAGCAAACATCCTCTTTCAACAACACAAGAGAAGACTCTACACATGGAAATCACCAGATGGTCAATATCAAAATCTGATTGATTATATTCTTTGCAGCTGAAGATGAGAATCTCTATAGAGTCAGTAAAAAAACCAGGAGCTGGCTGTAGCTCAGATCATGAACTCCTTATTGCCAAATTTAGAAACCACTAGACAATTAAATCATGAACTAAGTCAAATCCCTTATAATTATACAGTGGATGTGACAAATAGGTTCAAGGGATCAGATCTGATAGAGAGTATGTCAGAAGAACTATGGACAGAGGTTCGTAACATTGTACAGGAGGTGGTGATAAAAACCATCCCCAAGAAAAAGAAATGCAAAAAGGCAAAATAGTTGTCTGAGAAGGCCTTATATTTAGCTGAGAAAAGTAGAGAAGCAAAACACAAAGGAGAAAAGAAAAGATATACCCATCTGAATGCAGAGTTCCAAAGAATAGCAAGGAAAGATAATCTTCCTAAGTGAACAATGCAAATATATAGAGGAAAACAATAGAATGGGAAGAACTAGAGATCTCTTCAAGAAAATTAGAGATATCAAGGGAATATTTCATGCAATGTGGGCACAATAAAGGACAGAAGTAACATGGACCTAACAGAAGCAGAAGAGTTTAAGAAGAGATAGCAAGAATACTCAGAATAACTATACAAAAAAGGTTTTAATGACCCAGATAACCATGATAGTGTGGTCACTCACCTAGAGCCATAGACATCCTGGAGTGTGAAGTCAAGTGGGCCTTCAAAAGCACTACTATGAACAGAGCTAGTAGAGCTATTTCAAATTCTAAAAGATGATGCTGTTAAAGTGCTGCACTCAATGTGCCAGCAAACTTGGAAAACTCAGCAGTGGCCACAGGACTGGAAAAGGTCAGATTTAATTTTAATCCCAAAGAAGGGCAATGTCAAAAAATGTTCAAACTACCATGAAATTGCACTCAATTCACACGCTATCAAGGTAATGCTCAAAATCCTTCAAGCCTGACATTAAGTGTATATGAACCAAGAACTTCCAGATGTACAAGCTGGATTTAGAAAAGGCAGAGGAACCAGAGATCAAATTGCCAACATCCATGCATCACAGAAAAAGCAAGAGAGTTCCAGAAAAAACATCTATTTCTGCTTCATTGATTACGCTAAAGCCTTTGACTGTGTGGATCACAACAAACTGGAAAATTCTGAAAGAGATGGGAATACCAGACCACCTTACCTGCCTTTGGAGAAACCTGTATGCAACCCAAGGAAGCAATAGTTAGAACTGGACATGGAACAACGGACTGATTCAAAATCGGGAAAGCAGTACATCAAGGCTGTATAATCAGTTCAGTTCAGTTCAGTCGCTCAGTTGTGTCTGATGCTATGTGACCCCATGAATCGCAGCACGCCAGGCCTCCCTGTTCATCACCAACTCCCGGAGTTCACTCAAACTCATGTCCATCGAGTCGGTGATGCCATCCAGCCATCTCATCCTCTGTCGTCCCCTTCTCCTCCTGCCCCCAATCCCTCCCAGCATCAAAGTCTTTTCCAATGAGTCAACTCTTCGCATGAGGTGGCCAAAGTACTGGAGTTTCAGCTGTAGCATCATTCCTTCCAAAGAACATCCAGGACTGGTCTCCTTTAGAATGGACTGGTTGGATCTCTTTGCAGTCCAAGGGACTCTAAAGAGTCTTCTCCAACAGCACAGTTCAAAAGCATCAATTCTTCGGCACTCAGCTTTCTTCACAGTCCAACTCTCACATCCATACATGACTACTGGAAAAACCATAGCCTTGACTAGATGAAACTTTGTTGGCAAAGTAATGTCTCTGCTTTTCAATATGCTATCTAGGTGGGTCATAACTTTCCTTCCAAGGAGTAAGCGTCTTTTAATTTCATGGCTGCAATCACCATCTGCAGTGATTTGGGAGCCCCCCCAAATAAAGTCTGACACTGTTTCCACTGTTTCCCCATCTATTTGCCATGCAGTGATGGGACCAGATGCCATGATCTTCGTTTTCTGAATGTTGAGCTTTAAGCCAACTTTTTCACTCTCCTCTTTCACTTTCATCAAGAGGCTTTTTAGTTCCTCTTCACTTTCTGCCAGAAGGGTGGTGTCATCTGCATATCTGAGATTATTGATATTTCTCCCAGCAATCTTGATTCCAGCATGTGCTTCTTCCAGTCCAGCATTTCTCATGATGTACTCTGCATAGAAGTTAAATAAGCAGGGTGACAATATACAGCCTTGACGTACTCCTTTTCCTATTTGGAACCAGTCTGTTGTTCCATGTCCAGTTCTAACTGTTTCTTCCTGACCTGCATATAGGTTTCTCAAGAGGTAGGTCAGGTGGTCTGGTATTCCCATCTCTTGAAGAATTTTCCACAGTTTATTGTGATCCACACAGTCAAAGGCTTTGGCATAGTCAATAAAGCAGAAGTAGATGGTTTCCTGGAACTCTCTTGCTTTTTCGATGATCCATCGGATGTTGGTAATTTGATCTCTGGTTCCTCTGCCTTTTCTAAAACCAGCTTGAACATCTGGAAGTTCACGGTTCATGTATTGCTGAAGCCTGGCTTGGAGAATTTTGAGCATTACTTTACTAGCATGTGAGATGAGTGCAATTGTGCGGTAGTTTGAGCATTCTTTGGCATTGCCTTTCTTTGGGATTGGAATGAAAACTGACTTTTTGCTTAGTTTTCCAAATTTGCTGGCATATTGAGTGCAGCACTTTCACAGCATCATCTTTCAGGATTTGAACTAGCTCAACTGGAATTCCATCACCTCCACTGGCTTTGTTCGTAGTGATGCTTTCTAAGGCCCACTTGACTTCACATTCCAGGATGTCTGGCTCTAGGTGAGTGATCACACCATCATTATTATCTTGGTCATGAAGATCTTTTTTGTACAGTTCTTCTGTGTATTCTTGCCACCTCTTCTTAATATCTTCTGCTTCTGTTAGGTCCAGACCATTTCTGTCCTTTATCGAGCCCATCTTTGAATGTTCCCTTGGTATCTCTAATTTTCTTGAAGAGATCTCTTGTCTTTCCCATTCTGTTGTTTTCCTGTATAATAAGGCTGTATAATATCACCCTGCTTATTTAACTGATATGCAGAGTACATCATGCAAAATGCTGGACTTCAGGAACTCAAGCTAGAATCAAGATTGTTGGAAGAAATATCAATAACCTCAGATATGCAGATGATACCACCCTTATGGCAGAAAGCAAAGAGGAACTAAAGAGCCTATTGATGAAAGTGAAAGAGTAGAGTGAAAAGCTGGCTTAAAACTCAACATTCAGAAAACTAAGATCATGGCATCCAGGCCCACAGTTCATGGCTAATGGATGGAGAAAAAATGGAAACAGTGACAGATTTTACTTTCTTGGGCTCCAAAATCACTGTGGACAATGACTGCAGCCATGAAATTAAAACACACTTGCTCCTTGGAAGATCAGCTATGAGAAACCTAGACAGTGTAGCAAGGACATCACTTTGCTGACCAAAGTCCATCTAGTCAAAACTATGCTTTTTCTTGTAGGCATGTATGGATGTGAGAATTGGACCCTAAAGAAGGCTGAACAGCAAAGAATTGATGCTTTTTAACTGTGGTGCTGGAGAAGACTCTTGAGAGTCCCTTGGACAGCAAAGAGATCAAATGAGTCAATCCTAAAGGAAATCAACGCTGAATATTCATTGGAAAGACTGATGTTGAAGCTGAAACTCCAATACTTTGGTCACCTGATGCAAAGAACTGACTCACTTGAAATGACCCTGCTGCTCGGAAAGATAGAGGGCAGGAGGAGAAGGGGACGACAGAGGATGAGATGATTGGCTGGCATCACCGATTCAATGGACATCAGTCTGAGCAAAGTCCAGGAGATGGTGAAGGACAGGGAGGCCTGGCGAGCTGCAGTCCACGGGGTTGCAGATAGTCGGATACAACTGAACCTCTGAACAACAACAAAGCAAAAGCTGGAAGACCCCTTGTGGCCTAATCTCCAGTCATCCAGGCCTCTATTACAATATTCTGTAGCCTAAAAGCAATCACAGTATCAGTCCAGATTCAAGGAGAAGAACTATTCTAGGAGTCGAATATCAAAAAACATAGTTCTTAGGAGAGGAAGGAAAGTCTTTGGAGAACACGAACCACAGCACCCTCTCCACTCCCATTCTGCAGTTCATCTCCTCTTGCTCTTTCTGCTTTCATCACACTGGCCTTCTCTCTGGTCCCGGTACTCACCATCCTCACCAGCCTCTATCCTGCTAAAGGCTTTTGCACGTACCCTTTTTTTTTTTTTTGCTTAGAGTGTTCTTTTGATCCCCAGTTTGCCAAATTAACTACTGTTCAGCCTTCATACCTAAATCACGTCTGACGAAGGCCTTTCCTGATTTTCCTAACCAGGCTAAATCTTTTCATGATACCTTCTATACTCTCAGGGCACGGGATATATTTTTAGCACCATCCTCTTCCCCATTGCACTTTGTATTTGTCTGAATGACTACGTAATTTTTGTCTCAATATCCCCCACTAACCTGGAAGAAGAGCCATGTCTGTTTTTCCTTTCTTACCACAGAGCCTGGCTAGTATTCCAGTATTTATTTTCTGAATAAATAATAAACAGAAATAAACTAAACAAATGAAATATCTCTGTATAACAAAGAACCCTTTTCCCTACAGAATTATAGTGAAGTAGATAATCACATTCCCATATTCAATGCATAAATAATTAGACAACCCAAATATAAACCATTTTTCACAGATGACGTCTCATGAATTTAGATGTCATATTCATTTGCCATATCCTACCTATAAAGTTAGCAGATGTATAAAGAATGCAAGTAAATATAGCTAAACAGAATAAGTTTTGTGGTATTTTTATAATCTCCTTTCAAATGAGGCTAAAACTCTTTGATTTTAATTTCTATGATTTAAAAAAAGCAGAAAAGTATACCAAATGGAGAGGTGATTTCCTGCTCTACGCAGGAATCCAGTACTGATAGCAAAGACCACTAGAAGCATTCTACTCAGAAACCCAAGGGGATGTGATACACAAATGAAACAAGACACAAATACTAACTGCCTCTCACTATGTTATCAACAAAAAAGTTAAAGTGTCAGTCGCTCAGTCGTGTCTGAGTTTTTGTGACCCCGTAGACTGTAGCCTGCAGCTCCTCTGTCCAGGGAATTCTCCTGGCAATAATACTGTAATGGGAAGCTACTCCCTTCTCCAGAGGATCTTCCTGACCCAAGGATTGAACCTGGGTCTCCTGCATTGCAGGCAGATTCTTTACCATCTGAGCCATAACTTGTCTATAAGTAAGCATTCTATCCAGTTTATATTTGAAATGAAATATTTCATCTTCTGGTGGGATCTCACATCCCGGTTCTTACAAATTTACACAAATGGGGAAAGGTTGAATTGGAGGAAATATTCACTGCGCTTAGTCATTCAGCTGTGTCTGACTCTTTGTGACCTCCATGGACTGTAGCCCACCAGGCTCCTCTGCCCATGGGGATCCTCCAGGCAAGAATATTGGGGCGCATTGCCATGCCTTCTTCTAGGAATCAAACTCAGGTCTCCTGCATTGCAAGCAGATTCTTTATCATCTGAGCCACCAGGGAAGCCCAAATTTTATTCACTAGTTATGGCTATTAACCCACCTATAATTACCCAGACTTTAAAAATGTTTTTTGTAGAAGTGGTTAGTAGCTGTAATATTCACTAGTTATGGCCTTTAACCACTTCTACAAGTTTTTTAAAGTCTGGATAGTTATAGATAGTAATTATCATAAGCCAAAGTTCTTTATCAAAAAGTACGTTTTATTTCTGGTCTTTTGAATCCCAAGCCTCTCAACTCTAACTGATGTCAACTACTGAAAATATCTGGTCTAGTGAAAGACTGTTTCTTGCAATCTGAACTGATTCAACCAGGTTTTTACTTATTCTTCCTCCTCATTACAATGTGGATTCCATGAGGGCATGAATTTGGTTAGTTTTGTTTACCTAGAGCAATCTCTGGCACATTGTCCTGACCAATGAATTACTGAATAAGTGACTAGCACTGGTCTTCTAGAATCAGATCCTATGTATTTCTCAAAATATTTATCAATATTCTTATTTGTTATTTATTAAGAAAAAATATTTTTCCAAAAATGCAAAAAAAATGCCTTTTACTTATCATTTATGCTTCTTGCTTCCTGGGTATCATGCCATATGAAATTAGTGTTTCTAATTATCTAACGTGTCTCAATGACCAGTTAAGAAAAAAATTCTACAATAGGTGAAAAGAGCGTTTGGCTAAGTCAGTTGTTAAGAACAAGACAACAAGCCCGAATTGGAATCACTTATGCAGACTTGGGTTCAATCCCTGGGTCAGGAAGACCCCCTGGAGAAGGAAATGGCAACTCAGTCTTACCTGGAAAATCCCACGGTCAGAGGAGCCTGGTAGGTTACAGTCCATGGGATCAAAAAAGAGTCGGACACAGCTGAGTAACTTCACTTTCACCTTTCACCTTTCATGCTTCTCCCAGAAATGGAATGTTAACCTAATCAACCAGGATTCTCCTGATCAGCACTAGTGAGACAACCTGCCTGATAGAGACCTGCCATCCTCTAAAGAAAAGTGACCTTGCCACAATCAATCTACTTTTTGCTAGTATAATTTCCCTGTCCCACTGCCTTTTGCCTATATCAGTCTTTAAACTCTGTACTGATAGCTCCTTGGAGTTCCTTTCTATATGCTAGATGGGAGGCTGCCTGATTCATGAATCAATAAATGAAGCCAATAAGACTTTCAAAATGTACTCAGTTGAATTTTGTTTTATAACACATTGAATTTCTTTGGTTGTTAAAAGTTTTCTGGAATAAAACTTCATTTTCTTAGTGACTGAGCTGGAACTTTTACCTTATTGTGTGATTTCAGAAGTCTTATCAGATTAAACAACTGCATGGCAAATGATAAGTCTACAAGCAGATCTATGAGTGTGACCATTTTTGTGGGATAATTTAGCTATTATTTGACTAAAAATCTTAAAAAAAGATACCAGGGATAGAAGGCATGAAAATCTGTTATAAAACAGTTTCTTAAATCTGAACTGTCTCTCAATAAACTGTCAAATATTTTATCTTAAAAAGGTGACTTGAAACAGGTGAAGTTGAAACAGTCATTATAAGTGTTTAAACCTAATGGAGACTATAAAATTTAGATAATAGTAAATATATTAACATCAAATTTGCCCATTAAAGGAAATTCCCCTAAGTGGTCCTCTAACACATCTTTAATGCTGGCCAACAAACATGACTTGCGGGTTTTCAATATGTGAGTATCTGTACCATTAGCACCTTATTTCTCAACTCATCAATCACACGGAATTATTCACAACTAAACATCTTTTTCCTTTGTCCTGCTTCTTGTTAGGTGTGGATTAAGAACTAGACTGCTGTTCCTAAAGTGCTAAACAGAATTTTAAATACTCGACAAGTTCAACCTGCTCTACAGCTGCTCCAATTTCAGACTTGAACTTAGAAAAAGTTGTGTTACAAGAAACATGATCCACTCACATTTTCAAAAGCATTAATGTGTGCCTCCTTAAACCTCTCACATTTATCCAAAAAAGAGAGATACACAACCTACATTTGCAAGAGCCAGATTTTACCAATCTTTTCACTAGTCTAAGTGTTGTTTCAGTCTAGCCTTCCATTTCCTATAACCCCTGACTGTGCTTTCCAGGTATCTTTAACTCCTGACTCCGCCTTATTTCTACTATAGGCTTAGAACAAGGATAGTTACTGCAATAATTGAATAGTTTGTTAGATTCCCCCTCGTTTCCTTCAGAGCCCACTGCCATCAAATCTTTCTTGATTCCACCTTGAGACGAGAACGAGAAATATGCAATGTTATCGAGTCGATTTCAGTCTCAGATATGCATCAAAAATATTCCATCTTTTCTTCTATTCCTTTGCATTTACCACTCAAAACTAACACATACTCCTTACAAGCGGGAGGAATAAGGGCAGAGGTTTCAGATATATTAGTAACGTCTATTCTTTTTGGTAAGGCAACTCCCTGATTGAACGGAGTATGGTAGGAGATGCATATTTTTCAAACTAAGCCCTTTCAAGGACAGACGCCAAGGTTGAGCAGTACTCCCGGCTTCTCGGCCACGCGAAAGGAACTGTGAATGACTACGGAAGATCTGCACCAAACCATCCAGATGCAGTTCAAGAGCTGCTGTGAAAAAGCAAAGCCCAGCCTGGGAAATTCATGTCACATCCCGTACGTGGGTCAGAAGTGGCGAAGTACAGACACACAGAGCAGTGGATAAGACAGGGTGCACACGCATACATCCCATACCGCCGGGGAGGAAGGGGCGAAACACACACACACACACAAACTACACCCCGAGAAAGCCCCCGGGGGCCTCCCGGGCAGGCGGGCGCCGCGTCAGGGGGCGCCGCCAGCCTCCGTCTTTCCCAGCCTCCGCCTCCGAAATCGCGGTCTACTGAACATCCGAGGCTTCTCCCCCGTGAAGTGGCGAGGTGCACGCCGGCCTTACCTCGGGGGCTGCTGTCCTGGAGGTACGGGGGCGCCGTGGGAGTGACACTCCCCGAGTGGGACGCGGACAGCAGCGGCGAGCGCTCGTCCACGCCGTCAGCAGCCATGACTGCGGCAGAGGCGGCCGCGCAGGCCGAGTCCGCGGCCCCGGGAGGCGGGAGGCGGTGTCGGCGCCGCGGCCGCTCGGAGGACCGGGCTGTGTCACACGGTAGGAGGCGGCGGGGCGGGGCGCGGCGGGGCGGGGACGGGGGGCGGAGGAGGGCGGGGGGCGGGGAGGGGAGGGGAGGGCCCACTGGGGAGGACCGCGGGGGAAAGGGGCCAAGTCACCGAAAGCGCCGAGGAGCTAATGGATGCAAGGGTCACCAAAACCTCCGAGGAGCCAAGTCGGATG
>NW_024070203.1:84859174-85008833 GCF_014754425.2 Oryx dammah | reverse complement strand
CCAAAACCTAGGAGGAGCCAAGTGGGATGGAAGGGTCACCAAAACCTAGGAGGAGCCAAGTGGGATGCAAGGGCCACCAAAAACACAGAGGAGCTAATGGGATGGAAGGGTCACCAAAACCTAGGAGGAGCCAAGTGGGATGGAAGGGCTACCAAAAGCAGAGGACCTAAAGTAGGATTCAAGGGCTACCAAAACCTCAGAGGAGCCAAGTGGGATGGAAGAGTAAACCAAAAGCACAGAGGAGCTAAGTGGGATGCAAGGGTTACAACTCTTTCCTCTTTGTACTTGACTTTTCCTTGGCTAAGGAGAAAGAAGGGGAAAGAGGAAGCCTGAAAGGGGATAAAAAGGCCTGTGGCTTGATGACAGGAAAACTACAGCCAACACAAATCCACGTTTAACTCCTCCGGGGCGGAAAGAGGAGTTCTCTGCTGTCAAACTTGCTGCGGTTATATGAAGAGAGCTTATTTAACCCTAAGAAAGCTTAGGGTTATGAATTCCTTCTCGAGGGCTGCTGGTTTTGTCGGGAAATCATTTTTCAACCTCTGCTGTCTAAGAGGAAATAGAGTTTTGGAGCATCAGTGCCATTCCCTGCTTTTCCTTGTTAATTTTTAAATACGTTTGGTGCTCTGGTCACAGTACCTTATGGAGACGATGCATAGTGTGTTGGCTTTTACAAGTTTCATTTTACAAAGTGGATTGTCACATAAGTTTTGTTTTTGTACTGTATTGTCGCTGACACACATATGATAATAAGTTTATGAATAATGCAAGACAAAACTGTTTTCTTTAGCTAATGCTTTCTTTCACATGTAAAAGAGAGCATAGAAAACAAGTTAGGTCACAATTCTCATCTTGCTTGTTGTCTTTTTCTTTTCTTCTTTTGGTGGCTCACTAGAATGGTTTTCAATCAAAGTTTTGACCATGCCCAGATTAAAAAAAAAAAATGCAATGGGAAAATAGTCATCGTCTCAAACCGGTAATTTTTCTGCAACAGTTCTGAGTCATTCATCACATATTTATCACGTGATCACTGGTCTGCAGAGAGGAGTAAGGCATGGCCTTCATCTTCAAGATGCCCAGGAGGCAGCAGAGTCAAAAACAAACGGAGAATGAGGCCGGTAGTCTTTAAATGGTCTGTGGCTTTAAAGGAGCAAGGGGGAAAGCAAACTGTAGACATCTGAAACTACCTCTTATATTACATGCCCTCTGAAGATGTTCTTTATTCTGAAAAATCCATTTAGGCGTCAGCCAGAAATTCTAAGGGAAAATCAAAGTATAATGTCATGTCTTCTATTATGTAACCTCTTTCATGGGTCAGTAGTATCAGAATACAATAAAATATAAGGATTCCTAAAGGATATAATCAAAGGGCATTTATAGGTCTCCGAAACCTGGAATGTGAGGGCTCAAGATGTAGCAGTCCTTGCAAAAGGGAACAATTTACAGAAGAAACAGCATTGTTTTTACATTTGCAGCCTAGAGGCCATGGAGATAAAGAAACCTTTAAGACCAATCAACAAAATCCTATTTCTATAAAGTCGGTCCTCCATATCCACAGATTCAACCACAGTTCAAAATTTTTGGAGAAAAGATTTCAGAAAATTGCAAAAAGCAAAATGTAACTTTATAGGGTGTAGGCAACTGTTTGCATATCATCTACATTGTATTTTATAAATATTTACATATCATTTACATTGTATCAATATTAGGTATATTGCAAGCAATTTAGAGATGATTTAAAGTACATGGGAAGATGTACATAGGTCACATGCAATACTGTGTAATACTGTGCCATTTTATGTAAGAGACTTGAGCATCCAAAGGTTTCGGTATCCTTTAAGGGTGGGATGGGATGGTCTGGAACCAATCCCCCAGGGACAGAGAAGGACAAGGGGCGACTGTAGTGTCTTATCCTGTCATCTATCACACTTTATTGTAATACTGTGTTTACATTTTCATGACCCACTCACCTTTTACCCCCAGCTGACTTTGTGAGATCAGAAACCAACTCTATCTCATTCACTATTACATCTCCAGTATCTAATACAAGGCACAGCACATTAACAAGCACTCAATAAATGCTTGCCAAATAAATAACAAATGAGTGTATGAACAAATGCTATGCAGCCCCAGAATCTTACTAAAATAAATCGTTAACAGGAAAAAAGTGAAAAGAGTATTTCTTGACATTTTGATATCAGAAGACGAGAGTTTTGCCATCTGACTATGTTTTTGTTCTGTTATATCTTTACAACTAGAGTTCCTTTATTGCTCAGGCATAATGATCAGTATCAATTTTTTTTTCATTCTTTATTTCTTTTATGTGATTTCTCTATTCATGTCAGAATTCATTTGAGGATGATACAGTTAATGGGTATATTGAGATTATATTTGCCACAATGTCAAATTTTACCAAAAGTGAAAAAAAAATTGTTTTAGATGAGTATCACTTCATTCTAGTTTAAAGATAATATTATAGTTTATGGTTACTCAGTAAATATTAAATGGTGGTGGTTTAGTTGCTAAGTTGTGTCTGACTCTTGCAAGCCGGTAGACAGAGGAGCCTGGCAAGCTACAGTCCATGGATTCTCCAGGCCAGAATACTAGAGTGGGTTGCCATTTCCTTCTCCAGGGGATCTTCCCAACCCAGGGATCGACTCAGGTCTCCTGTGTTGGAGGCGGACTCTTTACCAACTGAGCTGCAAGGGAAGCTCAAAATACTGCTCAATCTAAGGCATTTTATGATTGTGACATCACTATTTACTTTCACTTTTGGAATAATAGCATGGTATAAGCAGATATGTATGTAATAACAGTATGGGATAAGCATCTTTGTGCATTTTGTCATCTAAATCAATCCAGGTTTAGACAAAGTTCTTTGAAAGTGATTCCGCAGATTCAGCTCCTTGAACGCAGCACCCGTTTATTCAGGGAGGCACGAACTGAAAACAGACAAATGATGTGCCTTCCTCATCTCTGTCTGCCCCAGTCTCCAATATTTAACAGTGAAACTGAAGAGGCTAACAGCCATAAACACTCCAGTTTCATCAGGGGAGGGGAGGGAGATGACTTGCATTTAAAATGGAAAAAGCATCGCATACGCTGAACCACAGAATCCTGAAATCCAATTGAGCATATGTCACTAGTCGCCTTCCACTGGAGCCAGGGAATGCTCCTTTATTAGGGGTGATTCTGCTCCCGGTGTCCTTACGCTTCCTCACCTATTGCTCTCCTTGCCTCTTTGCTCTGCCACTGAGTTCCTTCTTGTCCATAAGGTATGGCTCCTGTTTGCAGCTGAGTAACTTCTCAGCCTGCCTCCTGTCTAACACTGGAGGCCCAGAGGCCTTTTAAAAATTGTGAACTGTCTCTTTTCCTTTTAATGCAAGTTGATAAACTCCATTTAAAACTTTACAGGCTTCTTATTAGGGTTTACTTCCTATTCCCACAGCCACAGACATAATTCTTTATGGAAGTGAAGCTAGGCCAGATTTGAGACCCTTCAGATTTGCGGAAACTCCTTTGTCTTAGCTAAGGAAGTCTTTGGGTCACTGCTTAAATCTTTCTGATGCCTTCACAAGGGGTTTTATGGCCATCCCTTGGATTAAACTTTTATCCTGAGGCCATTTCTTGTTAAAAATATCTTACTGAACTGGTCTGAGCCCTCTGCTTTTCCTCTAAATACCGTTGTAAACTCAAAGTTCTTTTTTTAGTTCATCTCTCTGATAGGCAAAATGACGACCCCTCAAAAGATGTCTAATGCTAATCCCTGGAACCTGGGAAACATTACATGGCAAAAGAGATTTAGCACATGTGATTATGGAATGCAGATCTTACCATAGGGAGGCTATCCTAGATTACCCAGGTGGGCCAGTGAGTCTTTAAAAGCAGAGAACCTTCCCGGTCGTAGTTAGCAGTATTCACAGAAGCAGAAGGAGGAGAGATTAGAAGTGTGAGAAGGATACAGCCTACCACTGCTGACTTTGCGGGTGGAGGTAAAGAGTGTGGGTGGCCTTTAGAGCTAAGAGTGATTCTCAGCTGACAAGCAGCAAGGAAGTGGGGATTTCAGTCCCACAGCCACAAAGAAGTCGATTCTATAAACAACTTTAATGAGCAAAGAAATCGTGAGCAAAGAAGAACAAAAAACATCACTCATCACCCACTTATGCAAAAGGGTTAAGCTGAAATCCACTGCAGTCTCTCCTGCGAGGAATCCAAAGTGAAAAGCAGGATGAGGCATTCTGTGCTTTGGATAAACAGGCCTCTAGATCGATGCACATCTTAGGACGAATTTCAATGATCCCAGGTTCTTGCATCTTCCATATACAGAAAAGCACTAAAATAATTAACCTGAGATGTTTGTTCTTTGTGATTAGCAATAATCTTTTACCAAGATTTAAGCCTGACTGTTTGTATTTCCTAGTCCCTCCTCCCCCCCCCCCCGCCCCCCCCCCCCAAAAAAAAACATATATTCTGGCTTCTCCTCTACCTCTTTGGAGCACTTCCTCAGAGCTGTCTCCCAGGCTGCACTCCTCAGTAAGACTGAATAAAACTTAAACTCACAACCCTTTATGTCCTGTGTTTTTTCCAAGGTGATATACAGATCTTCCCCTAGAGCTTGTAGGTAGAACACAGCCCTGCTAATCCCTTGACTCTGTGCCAGGGAGAACTACTGACTTCTGACCTACAGAAGCATTAAATTAAAACAAAATAGAAACCAGGTTTGAAAATCCCACAAGCAGACAAAAATCATTTAAGTTACATAAGCAAAATAAATCTAGCTTATTTCATGAACAAAAGTAAAAATCAACTTAGCATTTTTCTTATAAGTGACTTATAATCATCTTCCTAAAATGGTATAAGATAATCACTTTAACCAATCCTCTACTACCTGGAAACCCCCATTGTAATACCCAATCACTGTAAAAGTTAAACAACTTTCTTGCTTCCACTTTATAAAATCATCCTGTGATGTTATGACTCTCAGCTTCATCTCAGTGTTGGATCTGAAGACTCCCAGTTTGCAAACTATCCTTTTGTACAACAAAACTCTTACTTAATATTATTTTAGTTATATAGTTTAAATTTTTATCATCCCTAGACTTTGACAGAATTATAAAATGATAAAATTATGTTGTTTAACCTGCTGTTTGTGATAATTTTTATGGCAGCAATATAAAATGCCACCTCTTATCAAACACCTTTATCTTATAAATGAAGCTAATTGTTACTTTCTGTATCATGGATGGAAATTAGCAAGATCAACAAGTTCATTATATGCTTTTTCTACCTTCCAAGTTACCACAAGCAGTAGTTCATTGGTAAACCTCTGTTATCACTTCTTTGTAGCAATTTCCTCCCTGTTTTTTTTTTTTTTTCTCCCTGTTTTATAGCTTCTACTAAAAGTTTCCCCTCTATACCTTCCAGCATTCTCAGTCTCCCTCGTCCTAAAGACAGTGGCATACCATACACTTGGGTTTTGTTAGAGCAATACTAATTTCTGTTACATTTATTTATTTATTTGCACTTTAAGTACCAGTTTCTGTTGGATTTATCTTTTGCTTTGTACTTTCAGTACCACTTTTTATTGCTTTGTAAGAATCCACCATCTTACAACATAGTTGGTTAAAACAGCAATGTTTTACTTTTCAGAAAGATGCTTTCACCTGGTGGTTGAGCTGGGTACTAAAAAAGCTGCATTGGCTGAATCCCTGTCTACAAATGCACTTTTACCCTGGGTTTCTTCATTCCATGTCAGTCTCAAAACAGGGTACCTAGAGGGCAAAGACACAGCTGCCAAGGCTTCACAAGCCCAAGGTTTTGGAACATGTACAATGTTACTTCTTCCGTATTATATTGGTCAAAGAAAAGCACAAGGCCAGCCCACATTCAGACAGGCAAAAGGATAGATTCAGTCTCTTGTTGGAAGATGTGGCCTGTTACATGCAGAGGAGCATGGATGCAGAAGGTGCAATTCACTGGAGGTCATTTCATAATCTCTCACAAACACACAAAGTATTTTGTGTAAAAAAAAAATCCATTAAGAAAGACAAAGGAGAGTTCTTCAAGGGACATAATGCTTTAGAGAAGTTCGATTTTAAATTCTTTGCTTCTCTCTATCTTTCTCTCCATGAATTGGCACTGAGGAAATACCATGTGAGGAAACAGTGAGAAAATAGCTGTCTGCAAGTCAGGAAGAGAGTCTTTATCAGAAACTGAGCTCCTGCTCTGAGACTTCCATCCTTCATTTCTAACTGTGACGAAAGAAACTTCTGTTGTTTAAGCTGTCTGTGGCATTTTGTTGTGGTAGCTTGAACTAATGCAATCTACTAGAGTAAAGCTGCTTTGTAAAAATCCTTTTAGCCCTCGGAGACACGCATATGCACATTTCATAGAGAAACCTATTTGAGACCATAGAAGCAGTTGATTAATGTAAAAACACATTTTATGATAAGAAACCTACTTTTCCCGTGGCTTCAGAAGCCAGCTGTGTTACTGAGCTGCACCCTGCAGGACCTTCCCCACCACCGTCTGCTTTAGCTTTTCTTTGAAGCACCTAGGCAACAGTATTGGCTGCACAATTCCTGAGCTGTTCTGCAGAAGTGAAAAACCCCCACCAAGTGGAAACTGAACTACTTGATGACCATGAGCACATAGCCCTGGGCCTCCTGGAGCCTAAGGACTGTTCCCTCACCATCAGCCAATCAGGGAACTGGCATGAGCTGATCAGCTGACCACAAACCTCATCACCACCTGGCATTTAAAAGTGTTTTGCCAAAACCCTTTGGGGAGCTCAGGGCTTTTTAGGGCGTGACTCAACAGTCTCCTTGCTTGGCCCTGCATTAAACCTTTCTCTGCTCCAGACTGACGTTTGAAATTGTTTGGCCTCATTGTGCATCAAGGAGTGTGTGTGTGTCCCCAGGAGCCTCATGATGCACGCTGGTCCCCTGCCCTCTCCCACCCCCATCTCCCTGCACCCTCTGCAGCCCCCCATGTCTCCCTTCCACCTTCTGGTGTTTGGGATGGTCCTGCTCCAAGCTTCCTTTTCAAGTAGAAGCCAAGAGGAGGATTGGGATGAGTGAGTCTCAGATTTCAGCAGTGATCGCGACAGTTCACAAATCAATAAATGATAATGAGGTTAAAAAAAAAAACAAAAACAGAAAACTTGAACTTACAAGAACACATGAACTTACAAGAACAGTTCTGGTGAACGAGCGGAAGTCTGGTTCTGTGCCCGTGGCAGGTCGACCTTGGCTGGGAGAGGCCCTTCCCTGAGCCCCCCTGCAGCTGCTGGAACCCGTTTTGCTCCAGGGATCTCAGAGGGACTGTCCCCAACGGGCACCAGCCACCCATGGCATGAGGCTGTCTGGAGCCAGGGAAAGTCTGGATCTGCAGGCCACGTTTGGTGTCTTGGGAAGTGACTCACTCCAACTTTCCCAGGCTGGGAATTCTCTCCACTCCATTTGGGGTGCTTCCTTTGTGAGAAATGGCCAGGCCTATGTGTTTGGAGGCCTCCGTCTGGGAATAGAGGTGGAATTTGAGATTATACCTCCTTTGATTTTTTGTTTTGGTGACCATATCTTAGTTGTTGTTTGTGTTTTTGTGGGTATCATTCTGGGGTGAGCCACTTGCCCTTCATTCTTTTTTTGGGAGTCAGGCTACTCTGGAGCCTCTGTCTACTTAAAAAAAAAAGATGCACAACATGTTATGAGAAGCTTTATTTGGCACAAAATGAGGACTGCAGCCCAGAAGAAAGCACCTCAGATAGCTTGGAAGTGCCCCAAAGAGGTAGGAGGGAAGGTCAATATATGCAATTTTGGTGAAGGGGGAGTTCATGTAATCAAGCACTTATCTTATGAAAGATTTTTTGCTAGTCACATGGAGCTGAAGTCACCATGAAGGCATTTAGTGCTTTTCTAGATGTGAGGCGATGCAAGGATTGGGCTTGTAAAGTCAGATCCTGAAAATATCTAACCGTTCCACAGTTTTCCTGGAACACAAAGCACCTCAATTCCTGTTATCCACGCTGGATTCCTTTCAGGGCGTGTGGAAGGTCATCAGCTGTAGCAGCATAAGGGTCAGTCCCCTCAGAGGTAGATGGCAAATGCCCTTGGCAAGTGACAATTTGTAATTGACAGGGCCCCCTCGTGTTCACAAATCCAACTATACTTTGGGAAGCATTTCATGACCATTTCCTCCTATGGAGCTAGGAAGGCTCTTTCCCAGGTCTGGTGAAGACTTTTCCGATAGGTCACTACTGGACTAAGTCTTAATAGTCAAAGGTCTCTGGACGCCTATCTTCTAGCTATAGAACAGAAAGAGGTTCCCTCATGTTGCATCGTCCCATATCTAGAGTTGCATGACTATAATCATTGATCACATACCAAGCTATATATTTGATCAATTGCTTCAAGTCACCTAGTCATCATTATTTTTGTTGGAGGCTCAGTTAGATATTTGGTAATTGCAAGCAACAACAATCTTGTAAAATAAGCAAATACCAATAACACAGCTAGCTATATTATTAAAGTCATAAATGAGAATTATACTACTTCCATTAGGTGGAGCCCAGTGTATCCTTAGGTTGTCCGAGTTAGTCTATTCTGTACCAATCTTTATTTTTTATTTTTTTTAGGGAAATTATACATTGGCACTCCTAGCCCAATTTTCTAGTGTTACTAGGATGATTATCCTTCAGTTCAGTTCAGTTGCTCAGTCGTGTCCGACTCTCTGTGACCCCATGAATTACAGCACACCAGGCCTCCTTGTCCATCACCACCTCCCAGAGTTCACTCAAACTCATGTCCATCGAGTGAGTGATGCCATCCAGCCATCTCATCCACTGTCATCCCCTTCTCCTCCTGCCCCCAATCCCTCCCTTCATCAGAGTCTTTTCCAATGAGTCAACTCTTCACATGAGGTGGCCAAAGTACTGGAGTTTCAGCTTTAGCATCAGTCTTTCCAAAGAACAGCAAGGACTGGTCTCCTTTAGAATGGACTGATTGGATCTCCTTGCAGTCCAAGGGACTCTCAAAAGTCTTCTCCAATACCACAGTTCAAAAGCATCAATTCTTCGGCGCTCAGATTTTTTCACAGTCCAACTTTCACATCCATACATGACCACTGGAAAAACCATAGCCTTGACTAGATGGAACTTTGTTGGCAAAGTAATGTCTCTGCTTTTGAATATGCTATCTACGTTGGTCATAACTTTCCTTCCAAGGAGTAAGCGTCTTTTAATTTCATGGCTGCAGTCACCATCTGCAGTGATTTTAGAGCCCCCCCAAATAAAGTCTGACACTGTTTCCACTGTTTCCCCATCTATTTCCCATGAAGTGATGGGACCAGATGCCATGATCTTCGTTTTCTGAATGTTGAGCTTTAAGCCAACTTTTTCACTCTCCTCTTTCACTTTCATCAAGAGGCTTTTTAGTTCCTCTTCACTTTCTGCCAGAAGGGTGGTGTCATCTGCATATCTGAGGTTATCGATATTTCTCCCGGCAATCTTGATTCCAGCGTGTGCTTCTTCTAACCCAGCGTTTCTCATGATGTACTCTGCATAGAAGTTAAATAAGCAGGGTGACAATATACAGCCTTGATGTACTCCTTTTCCTATTTGGAAACAGTCTGTTGTTCCAAGTCGAGTTCTAACTGTTGCTTCCTGACCTGCATACAGGTTTCTCAAGAGGCAGGTCAGGTGGTCTGGTATTTCCATCTCTTTCAGAATTTTCCACAGTTTATTGTGATCCACACAGTCAAAGGGTTAGTATAATTTAATTGTTCCCAAGATAAAGGAGGGGAACCTTAAAATGTAAAGGACCACAGTCAGGTGTTAACCATATCAATCAATCCCGTAATGGTTGGAGGTTTTATTCCTTGGCTGAATTTTTGCTTATTGTTCTGACTGAGCTTGAGTAACTTTGGAAGAAAATTCATATTTCTGGCCGTGGTCAGAACAGGCATTACTAGCTGGCCAGGTGAGAGGATCCTATCTACTAATATCAAGAGTAGCCCATACAGAATTGAACTTTCTTTCTTCTAAATAAATTTCCTAAAGGCCATCTTCCAATTAGAGCCTTGGCGTTGAGTGAAGCACCAAGGTAATTTAGAAACACTTGCCACAGGTAACTGGCCAAAAACTCAACGATTCGTTTCCCTGATAGCTCAGTGGGACTTCCCTGATAGTTCAGTTGGTAAAGAATCTGCCTTCAATGCTGAAGACCCTGGTTCAATGCCTGGGTCGGGAAGATCCCCTGAAGAAGATATAGGCTGCCCACTCCAGTATTCTTGGGCTTTCCTGGTGGCTCAGCTGGTAAAGAATCTGCCCACAATGCGGCAGACCTGGGTTCAATCCCTGGATTGGGAAGATCTCCTGGAGAAGAGAAAGGCTACCCAGTCCAGTATTCTGAGAGTCCCTGGGTCGCAAAGAGTCAGACGTGACTGAGTGAATTTCGCTTTAACTTTTCAACAACTGGATTGATTTTTTAAAATTAGCATAGGGTCATGTTCACGATAGAAAACTTTTGATTCATATGTAAAGATCCAAGAAGTCAGGAAAACACTGTAAATGATCACGAGTCAGGTTCAGCATCTTGGGTAAGCTGTCTACTTCCGATGCCTTCTCAGTTCTTTACCAAATTACTATAAGTCATAATTAGTTTGAGGAAAAGGTTTTCCTTACACCTGGAAAACACAGATTAGGATCAGTAATTTTTCAGATGGAATCCATAAAAGTTATAAATCTGTTCACCAGCTCATTCAGTCCTTCTGTTAACCTTTCGTGATACCATCAAGTTTCCCATTAGTTTCCTTTAATTTCTTACCCAGGTCAGCATTATGGTCTGAAAGTTAGAAACTTGTGTTTATCTATAAGTCCTTTCTATAAATCTTCTCGAAAGGAAGCATTTTTGCAAAAGAATTAGAATAAAACAATAACTGTATTTAATGATAAAAGTCTTAAGGCATGTTTAAAATCTGATTATAATGCAATTGACAAAGAAATTTTGTTACTGTAGTGACAACGATAGTAACTCTAATTAAGACTGATAGCATTTTGTATCAGGATGTATCAGAATTTTAAGAACTGCATATAGTTCTAGGATATCCATATTAGTAAGAGTTACCATTTAATGTAACCTGAGGAGATTTATTATTCATTTGACAATCCTTCCCATGCAATTAAACATACTAAATGAACCTAATTAGTTTAATCTCTCTCTTTTGGATGTTTCAGGGGCCCTTTGAGGCATCCCAAAGTTAGCTAGAGGTTAAAAGGCCTTCATTAGAATTTGATTTAGGAAGTTTTGTCAATAAATATCAAAAAGGGTTTATAACACTCAGTCAGATAGGATTACAGGTCACTGTAAAACGGTATTTATTGTCTAGCCAAAATAACAATAAAAGATTTCAAAGGCATATACATAACAGATCAATTAAGAGGTAATGAAGCATAAAAATCTATTATTGAAGACAGTTCAACATCTGAAGAAAGCTTGTCCTCTTCACAGAGAGAAAAGCCAAATTCAAGCTTTGCACCAGCTTACTTTTAAATTCATTTACTCAATGAAATTTATTTTAAGCTTGGTCAATCCTGACCATGCACAAAACTCTTTTATTAGGGTCAACTGTCCACAAGTATTTTTATCACTTTCTATGTTCATAACTTTGTTTTTCCATTCAGAAACAGACATCCGTGTCAAACCTACTTCCTTTTCCCCTAACAAAATGCAATTCCATTCTTCATACCTTTACTAAAATACACATTCTAGTTTCCTTCAGCAACCATGAATGGTCCTTTATGCTAACATTCTGTAGATTGGTCAACATAACTACAGCTGATAATGTCTAAAAAAACTTTTGGTTTCTTATAGAGAATGTCTCAGGATGGCACCAAACATATTCATTAATAGTCCAAAATCACTTTAGTTTCTGTGTAAGAGGAAGTTCAGTTCAGTTCAGTCGCTTAGTCATGTCCGACTCTTTGCGACCCCATAAATCACAGCACGCCAGGCCTCTCTGTCCATCACCAGCTCCCAGAGTTCACTCAGACTCACATCCATCAGGTCGGTGATGTCAGTGTTCAGTAATTAATGTTTCAGGGTCTTATTATATCTGGAAATGACCTAGCTATTCAATAATCTTCCATCACTTAGTTTAGGATAACCCTAGAAATTCAAGTTACCAAAATCTAGAGAGACTATTTTAGACAGAAATTCCGGTCCAACATGATTGTTCTTAATAGAGTTTATCTGAAAGTTCTTATCTCATTTACATTTTCTTTCCTAAGAAGTTTCTTCACATCAGGTTACTTTCTTCGGTGACAAATTTATAACAGATATAACAAGATTTTATTTGACTTATATTAAACCTAGGAAAAATGAAAATACTATGCTTAATGTTAATGACTTGTAGACATATCCATGTTAATTAGATCAACAAACAAACATTGACTTGCTGTTGTTGTTCACTCAGTCATGTCTGACGCTTTGCGAATCAGTGTGGCAGCACTCCAGGCTTCCCTGTCCTTCACTATCTCCCAGAGTTTGCTCAAATTCATGTCCACTGAATCAGTGATATTATCTAACTATCTCATCCTCTGCCGCTCTTCCCTCCTTTGGTCTTCAATCTTTCTCGGCATCAGGTCTTTTCCAATGAGTCAGCTCTTCACACAGGTGGCCCAAGTATTGGAGCTTCAACTTCAGTATCAGTCCTTCCAGTGAATATTCAGGGTTGATTGCCTTTAGAATGGACTGGTTTGATCTCCAAGGGACACTTAAGAGTCTTCCCCAGCACCACAGTTTGAAAGCATTAATTCTTTGGTGCTTAGGCTTCTTCAGAGAAGGCTATGGAAACCTACTCCAGTACTCTTGCCTGGAAAATCCCATGGACAGAGGAGCCTGGTGGGCTGCAGTCCATGGGGTCGCTAAGAGTTGGACACGACTGAGCAACTTCACTTTCACCTTTCACTTTCATGCATCGGAGAAGGAAATGGCAACCCACTCCAGTGTTCTTGCCTGGAGACTCCCAGGGATGGTGGAGCCTGGTGGGCTGCCATCTACGGGGTCGCACAGAGTTGGACACGACTGAAGCGACTTAGCAGCAGCTGCAGCAGCCTTCTTTATGGTCCAACTCTCACATCCATACATGACTACTGGAAAAACCATAGCTTTGACTATATGACCTTTGTCGGGAAAGTGATGTCTCTGCTTTTTCATACATGTCTAGGTTTCTCATAGCTCTTTTCCAAGGAGCAAGCATCTTTTAATTTCATGGCAGCAGTCACTGTCTGAGCTGATTTTGGAGCCCAAGAAAATGAAACCTGCCACTGTTGCCTCATTTTCCCTATCTATTTGCCATGAAGTGATAGACTAGATGCCATGATCTTAGTTTTTTGGACGTTGAGTTTTAAGCCAGCTTTTTCACTTTCCTCTTTCACCTTTATCAAGAGGCTCTTTAGTTCCTCCTCACTTTCTGTCATTAAAGTGGTGTCATCTGCATATCTCAGGTTGTTGCTATTTCTCCTGGAAATCTTGATTCCAGCTTATGATTCATCCAGCCTGGTATTTCACTTGGTGTAGTCTGCATATAAGTTAAATAAGCAGGTGACAATATACAATCTTGATATACTCCTTTCTCAATTTTGAACCTGTCCGTTGTTCCATGTCTGGTTCTGTTACTTCTTGTCCTACATACAGATTTCTCAGGAGGCAGATAAGTCGGTCTGGTATTCCCATCTCTTTAGGAATATTCCACAGTTTGTTGGGATCCATATATATTTAATTCCCTTGCTTTTTGTATAATCCAAGGATGTTGGCAATTTGATCTCTGGTTCCTCTGCCTTTTCTAAATCCAGCTTGTACACGTGGAAGTTCTTGGTTCACGTAGTATTGAAGCCTGGCTTGAAGGATTTTGAGCATAATCTTCTAGCATGTGAAATGAATGCAACTGTACTGTAATTTGAACATTTTTTGGCACTGCCTTTCTTTGGGATTGGGATGAAAATTGACCTTTTCCTGTCCTGTGGCCATAGTATGATAGAATGATAGTATAGTTTTCTTTTTAATTTTTGTTGGAATATAATCGATTCACAATGTTGTGTCGGTTTTAGGTGTACAGCAAAGTGAATCAGTTTCGCATATACACATGCCCACTTTATTTATTATTTTTTAGCTTTTTATGTTACATTGGCACATAGCCGATTAACAATTTTGTGATGGTTCCAGGTGCACAGCAGAGTGACTCGGCCACACGCATACACACATCCATTCTCTCCCAGCCTTGCCTCCCATCCATGCTGCCACATACCTGAGTAGAGCTTCCTGTGCTTTATGGTAGGTCCTTGGTGATTATCCATTTTAGATACAGGAGTGTGTACATGGCTATCTCATAACCCCTAAGTATCTGTTCCCCCCACTCTTCCCCCAGATAACCATAAGTTCCTTCTCATAGTCTGTGAGTTTGTTTCTGTTTTGTGACTAAGTTCATTCGTGTTATTTCTTTTTAGATTTTGCTTACAAGGGATGTCATAGAATATTTCTTTCTCTGCATAAAACTTGCTTCACTCGGACCACAGTCTCTGGGTCCACCTACATTGCTGCAAATGGCATTATTTCGTTCTTTTGAATGACTAATACTCCATTGTATATATGTACGACATCTTCCTCTTCCATTCCTATGTCAGGGGACATTTAGGTTGCTTCTGTGTCTTGGCTATTGTAAACAGCGTACAGTGACCATTGGGGTGCACATATACTTTTGGACAATGTTTTTCTCTGGATATACGCCCAGGAGTAGAATTGCAGGGCCATATGGAAGTTGTAGTTTTAGTTTTTTAAGGAATCTTCATACTGTTCTTCATAGTGGCTATACCAATGTACATTCCCACCAACATCATAGAAGGCCTGCCTTCTCGCCACATCCTTCCTGGAATTCATTGTTTGTGTATTTTTTCATGATAGTCATTTTGACTGATGTTAGGTGATATCTCATCGTAATTTTGATTTGCATGTCTCTAATAATTAGTGATCTTGAACATCTTTTTATGTGTCTCTCAACCATCTGTGTGTCTTTTTTGGAGAAATGTCAGTTTAGACCTTTGACCATTATTTATTTATTTATTTTTTATTGAAGGATCATTGCTTTACAGGATTTTGTTGTTTTCTGGTTTTTTGTTTTGTTTTGTTTTGATAATATTAAGCCTCATGAACTGTAAATTTTGGAGAATATTTTATCCCTGTCTTTTGGTTGTCTTTTCATTTTGCTTGTGATTTCGTTTGCTTTGCAAAATACTTTGAGTTTAATTAGGCCTCATTTGCTTATTTTTTGTTTTTATTTCTATTATTCTGGGAGATCAGTCAAAAAAGATCTTATCGCAATTTATGCTGGAGTGTTAGACCGATGTTTTCCTCTGGGAGTTTTATACTGTCTGACCTCACATTTAGCACTTCCCTGATAGCTCAGTTGGTAGAGAATCCGCCTGTAATGCAGGAGAGCCTGGTTCAATTCCTGGGTTGGGAAGATCTGCTGGAGAAGGAATAGGCTACCCACTCCATTTTTCTTGGGCTTCTCATGTAGCTCAGCTGGTAGAGAGAATCTGCCTGCAATGTGGGAAACCTGGGTTCAATCCTTGGGTTGGGAAGATCCCCTGGAGAAGGGAAAGGCTACTCGTTCCAGTATTCTGGCCTGGAGAATTCCATGGACTATACAGTCCATGGGGTCACAAGGAGTCAGACATAACTAAGTGACTTTCACTTTTCTGTGCATTCTTGACAGCTCTTCTTAATCTCTTCTGCTTCCATTGGTTCCTTACCATTTCTGTCCTTTATTGTGCCCATTCTTGCATAAAAGGCTCTGTCGATAGCTCCAATTTTCTTGACGAGATCTCTGGTCTTTAGTCTTTCCTATTCTGTTGTTTTCCTCAATTTCTTTGCAATGCTTATTTAAGAAGGTCTTCTTATCTCTCCTTGCTATTCTCTGGAACTCTGCATTTAGTTGGAGTCATCTTTCCCTTTCCCCCTTGCCTTTCATGTCTCTTCTTTTCTCAGCTATTTGTGAAGCCTTTTCACACAACCACTTTGCATTCTTGCATTTATTTTTCTTGGGGATGACTTGATCACTGCCTCCTGCACAATGTTACAAACCTCTGTCCATAGTTCTTCGGGTCGAATCCCTTGAATCTATTCATCACCTCCACTGTATAATCATAATGGATTTGATTTAATTCATACCCGAATGGCCCAGGTCTTCTCTGGTGGCTCCGTGCAGTGCAGGAGACCCGGCTTCAGTTCCTGCATAGGGAAGATTCTGTGGAGGACGGCATGGGAATCCACTCCAGTATTCTTGCCTGGAGAATCCCATGGACAGAAGAGTGTGGCAGGCTACAGTACATGGGGTAGCAAAGAGCAGGACACGGCTGAGTGGCTAAACCGACCCCTCTGAATGGCCTAGTGGTTTTCCCTTCTTTCTTCAATTTAAGCCTGAAGTTTGCAATAAGGAGCTCATGATCTGAGCCACAGTCAGATCCAGGTCTTATTTTTGCTGACTGTATAGAGAGTCTCCATCTTTAGCAGCAAAGTATATAATCAATATGACTCTAGCATTGACCATTTGGTGATGCCCATGTGTAGAGTCATCTTTTGCGTTATTGGAAGAGGGTGTTTGCTATGACCAGTGTATTCTCCTGGCAAAACTCTGTTAGCCTTTGCCCTGCTTCATTTTGTACTCCAAGGCCAAACTTGGCTGTTACCCCAGGTATCTCTTGACTTTTCACTTTTGCATCCCCATCCCTTATGGAGAAAAGGACATCTTTTTTTAGTGTTAGTTCTAGAAGTTTTTTAGGTCTTCACAGAATCAATCAACTTCAGCTTTGTTTGGCATTAGTGGTTGGGGCATAGACTTGGATTACTGTGGTGTTTAATGATTTGCCTAGGAAACAAACTGAGATGATTCTGTCATTTTTGAGACTGCATCCAAGTATTGCATTTTGCTCTCTTTTGTTGGCTATGAGGGCTACTCTGTTTCTTCTAAGGGATTCTTGCCCACATTAGTAGACATAAGGGTCATCTGAATTAACTCACCCATTCCCATCCATTTTAGTTCACTGATTCGTAAGATGTCAATGTTCACTCTTGCCATCTCCTGCTTGACCACCTCCAGCTTTCCTTGATTCATGGACCTAACATTCCCGGTTCCTATGCAATGTTGTTTCTTACAGCATCAGACTTTATTTTCATCACCAGACAAATCCACAGCTGAGCGTGATTTCTGCTTAGACCCAACAGCTTCTTTCTTTCTGGAGCTCTTAGTGATTGCCTTCCACTCTTCCCCAGTAGCATATTGGACCCCTTTGACCTGTGAGGCTTATCTTCTAGTGCCATAACTTTTTGCCTTTTCATATTGTTCATGGGGTTCTCTTGGCAAGAATCCTGGAGTGGGTTGCCATTCCCTCCTCCAGTGAACCATGTTTTGTCAGAATTCTTCACTGTGACCTGTCCATCTTGAGTTGCACTGCATGGTATGGCTCACAGCTTCATTGAGTTATGCAAGTCCTTTTGCCACCGCAAGGCTGTGATCCATGGAGGGATTTTTTTTTTTTTTAATGATAGCTTAAAGAAAAAATTTCATGAAAGAAGAAGAAAAGTAATTTAGCAAAAAGGATTTGGAAATGGGCAAGAAAGGAAAATGTGAGATTTTGAAACATTGTAACTTAAAATATTTGAACAAAGTAAAACAGAATATAAATCAGAAGACATCCTAGAAAGTTAAAAGACCAAAAGAGAAAGTTCTTTAAGGTGTTTCTTTTTACTTACTGGCATTCTATTATTTGCCATTGGGTAAAAGCTCATCGAAGAGACAAGACCTGATCTTCCATCTTATAATCACAGCTGAGAAATACTGAAGGTAAAATGTAAGAAGATATTTCTATAAATGTTGAATTCAAAGATAAAAGAAACCTTAAATGCTCTTTTATCTGCCTTTACTATTGCTAAGTGATTATAAGTTCATGTTTGACTTATTAAAATGTTTACTGAAGGGCTTCTATATACTAGGCACCATACTAGGTAATGAAAACACACACGTGAATAAGACAGATCTAGTTAGTCCATGCTTCATGGAAATATATCCAAGTGCAGGATTCAGAGAAGACAAAAATATTACAAAGAAGAAAAATAAGGCACTTGCAATAGAGAATGAATGTATAAGATTGTGAATTACTTTAGACAGAGTGGTGAGAGAGTGATAACAGGTCTATATTTGCAGTGTTGAGAAATCACTGTTTCCAAAGGTATCCATGCCTGGAAAAAAAAAAAAAAGCATGGTAGTTCAAGATACCAAATTCCAGATGGCTTAATCAGATTGTAATAGAGTGTGGCATGTGAGGAGACTGCTGATGGCCCTGAGAAGCATACTAAAAGCTACACATTCATTGAAAAACTAAAGAGTTGGAACTCTTAAACTCGGCTTGAATTTTTAAAGATCACTCTATTGTGTTATAAAGAATAAATATTAGAGCAGCATGTTTTTGTAGTACAAGTGAGAAGTGGTTAAGGCTCAGACTTATACAGGTGCCAGTGAAAGCTGAGGAAGGTGGATTAATATAAGATATAGTTAAAAAGTAGGACTTAATGATTTGTTGTAAGTAAAGTAGTCAAGAAGGATACCCAGGGTTTTTAAAAAAAATTTATTTATTTTTAACTGAAGGATAATTGCTTTACAATATTGTGTTGGTTGCTGCCATACATCAACATGAATCTGCCATAGGTATACATGTGACCCCTCCCTCTTGAACCTCCCTCCCACCTGCCACCCCTCTAGGCTGTCCCGGAGCCCCAGTTTGTGTTCCCAGAGTCATACAGCAAATTCCCATTGGCTCTCCATTTTCCATACGGTAGTGTGTATGTTGGTTGTCCCAGCTGTCTCTAGTGGTAAATGCAGGTGACATAAGAGATGTGGGTTTGATCCCTGGGCTGGGAAGATCCCCTGGAGGAGGGCATGGCAACCCACTCCAGTATTCTTGCCAGCAGAATCCCACGGGCAGAGGAGCCTGGAGGGCTACAGTCCATAGGGTTGTGAAAAGTCAGACACAAGTTCTCCATGGACGCACAGTCTGTATGTTTCCACGCTTCTCTCTCCGTTTGCCACATCCTCTGCTTCCCCGTTTCCCCATGTCCGTAAGTCTGTTCTCTGTGTCTGTATTTCCATTACTACCCTGACAGGTCCATCAGTGCCATTTTTCTAGATTCTCCATATATGAGTTAATATACAATACTAGTCTCTCTCTTTCTGACCTACTTCACTCTGCATAATAGGCTCTAGGTTCATCCACCTCAGTAGCACTGACTCAAATGTGTTCCTTTTTATAGCTGAGAGGTATTCCATCATATCCATGTACACAGCTGATAACATTCATCCGTCAGTGAATATCTAGGTTGTTTCCACGTCCTATCTATTGTAATAGTGCTGCAGTGAACCCTGGGGGTGCATGTGTCCCTTTCAATTATGGTTTTCTCAGGGTATATGCCCAGTAGTGGGATTGTTGGGTCATATGATAGTTTTATTCTTAGTTTTTTAAAGGAATCTCCATATTGCCTTCCTTGGTGGCTGTATCAGTTTATATTCCCACCAAAAGTGCAAGAGGGATACCCAGGTTTTTGATGTAAGTAACTGAGGAAAGTGGTGTTATTTATTGATTGATTTGTATAACTTACTGTATATCAATTATACCTCAATGGATAAAGCTTCAAAAAGATAAAAGATGAAAGAAGATGCTATCAGAGAGGAAGCAGGGCCATGACAGTGATTCAGCAGGTAAAGCGATTGGCAGTGCCTTGAGAGAGGTGCTATATGGCAGGGGTGCCATGCAGGTTTTGAGGCATCTTTGACAAAGTGAAACGTATGAATTTTTACCTGAATAGAAGGCCAGCTTTAAAAAATTTGTATTTTTCCCAATTCCTAAAAGTACCTTGAGAAAAACTTCTGTGGCAAGAAGAAACAGAGAAAGAGATCAAAATTGCTAAGGTCTGGGGTTGGGAGTAGATGGGATCAGACATGAATGCAGGAACAAAAACAGGTGGGGTCTTCTAAGATATGGAGTGGTGCCATTTAATGAGTTCTGGGACTTTAAATACGTTAAGTCTGAAGTATCTGTGGGGCGATCCAAGTGAAGTCAACCAGGAAGCTGTATATGTACGTCTGACCCTGGCACTTGGAAGAGAGGTTCATTTGGCACATAGATGCTGTAGTTACAGCCATGGGAAGTGAAATTGGCAGGAAGTGTAAAGAATGACAGATGTGCTGGGACAAAGCCCAAAGGCATCCAGCAAATTTTAGTGAGTGATAGAGAAACAGTCAAGAGGAGAGGCTGTGTCACAGAGGCCAAGGGGGAGACAGATGATGCTGAAGAAAGTATATATGTATGTATTCCAGATAGTGATAACTGTTAGCATTAAGCAGGTTAAGCAAGGCAATAGGAAAGCTAGGTGGGGAGGGCACATTGCTTTTGTTTTTGTTTTGTGTAGAGGGTCAAGGGCAGGCATCCTCATGTCTGAGTAGAAGTTGGACAGGAGGGATAGTCAATGGTATCCAATATTACTTAGAAAGTAAGCTAGTTGCAGGCTGAAAAGTGATGGTTTTGACAGTTGTCTTATGTGATGGGAAAATATGCAGCATTAAAAATGCTTTACTGCAAGTGAACAAAAAGCAGAAATATATATATATATATATATTTTATATAGTCTAAATATCAATTCGGTTCAGTTCAGTCTCTTAGTCGTGTCCGACTCTTTGCAACCCCATGAATCACAGAACGCCAGGCCTCCCTGTCCATCACCAACACTCGGAGTTCACTCAAGACTCACGTCCATCGAGTCCGTGATGCCATCCAGCCATCTCATCCTCTGTCGTCCCCTTCTCCTCCTGCCCCCAATCCCTCCCAGCATCAAAGTCTTTTCCAATGAGTCAACTCTTCCCATGAGGTGGCCAAAGTACTGGAGTTTCAGTTTCAGCATCATTCCTTCCAAAGAAATCCCAGGGCTGATCGCCTTCAGAATGGACTGGTTGGATCTCCTTGCAGTCCAAGGGACTCTCAAGAGTCTTCTCCAACACCACAGTTCAAAAGCATCAGTTCTTCGGCGCTCAGCTTTCTTCACAGTCCAGCTCTCACATCCATACATGACCACAGGAAAAACCATAGCCTTGACTAGATGGACCTTTGTTGGCAAAGTAATGTCTCTGCTTTTGAATATGCTATCTAGGTGGGTCATAGCTTTCCTTCCAAGGAGTAAGTGTCTTTTAATTTCATGGCTGCAGTCACCATCTGCAGTGATTTGGGAGCCCAAAAAAATAAAGTCTGACACTGTTTCCACTGTTTCCCCATCTATTTCCCATGAAGTGATGGGACCAGATGCCATGATCTTCGTTTTCTGAATGTTGAGCTTTAAGCCAACTTTTTCGCTCTCCACTTTCACTTTCATCAAGAGGCTTTTTAGTTCCTTTTCACTTTCTGCCATAAGGGTGGTGTCATCTGCATATCTGAGGTTATTGATATTCCTCCTGGCAATCTTGATTCCAGCTTGTGCTTCTTCCAGCCCAGTGTTTCTCATGATGTACTCTGCATAGAAGTTAAATAAGCAGGGTGACAATATACAGCCTTGACGTACTCCTTTTCCTATTGGGAACCAGTCTGTTGTTCCATGTCCAGTTCGAACTGTTGCTTCCTGACTTACATGTAGGTTTCTCAAAAGGCAGGTTAGGTGGTCTGATATTTTCATCTCTTTCAGAATTTTCCATGGTTTATTGTGATCCACACAGTCAAAGGCTTTGGCATAGTCAATAAAGCAGAAATAGATGTTTTTCTGGAACTCTCTTGCTTTTTCCATGATCCAGTGGATGTTGGCAATTTGATCTCTGGTTCCTCTGCCTTTTATAAAACCAGCTTGAACATCAGTGAGTTCATGGTTCACATATTGCTCAAGCCTGGCTTAGAGAATTTTGAGCATTACTTTACTAGCGTGTGAGATGAGTGCAATTGTGTGGTAGTTTGAGCATTCTTTGGCATTGCCTTTCTTTGGGATTGGAATGAAAACTGACCTTTTCTAGTCCTGTGGCCACTGCTTAAGTTTTCCAAATTTGCTGGCATATTGAGTGCAGCACTTTCACAGCATCATCTTTCAGGATTTGAACTAGCTCAACTGGAATTCCATCACCTCCACTGGCTTTGTTCATAGTGATGCTTTCTAAGGCCCACTTGACTTCACATTCCAGGATGTCTGGCTCTAGGTGAGTGATCACACCATTGTGACTGTCTGGGTCGTGAAGATCTTTTTTGTACAGTTCTTCTGTGTATTCTTGCCACCTCTTCTTAATATCTTCTGCTTCTGTTAGGTCTAGATCATTTCTGTCCTTTATCGAGCCCATCTTTGCATGAAATGTTCCCTGGGTATCTCTGATTTTCTTGAAGAGATCTCTAGTCTTTCCCATTCTCTTGTCTTCCTCTATTTCTTTGCATTGATCGCTGAAGAAGGCTTTCTTATCTCTTCTTGCTATTCTTTGGAACTCTGCATTCAGATGCTTATATCTTTCCTTTTCTCTTTGGCTTTTTGCTTCTCTTCTTTTCACAGCTATTTGTAAGGCTTCCCCAGACAGCCATTTTGCTTTTTTGCATTTCTTTTCCATGGGGATGGTCTTGATCCCTGTCTCCTGTACAATGTCATGAACCTCCGTCCGTAGTTCATCAGGCACTCTATCTATCAGATCTAGTCCCTTAAATCTATTTCTCAATTCCACTGTATAATCATAAGAGATTTGATTTAGGTCATACCTGAATGGTCTAGTGGTTTTCTTCAATTTAAGTCTGAATTTGGCTATAAGGAGTTCATGATCTGAGCCACAGTCAGCTCCTGGTCTTGTTTTTGTTGACTGTATAGAGCTTCTCCATCTTTGGCTGCAAAGAATATAATCAATCTGATTTTGGTGTTGACCATCTGGTGATGTCCATGTGTAGAGTCTTCTCTTGTGTTGTTGGAAGAGGGTGTTTGCTATGACCAGTGCATTTTCTTGGCAAAACTCTATTAGTCTTTGCCCTGCTTCAGTCCGTATTCCAAGGCCAAATTTACCTGTTACTCCAGGTGTTTCTTGACTTCCTACTTTTGCATTCCAGTCCCCTGTAATGAAAAGGAGATCTTTTTTGGGTGTTAGTTCTAGAAGGTCTTGTAGGTCTTCATAGAACCGTTCAACTTCAGCTTCTTCAGCGTTGATGGTTGGGGCATAGACTTGGATAACTGTGATATTGAATGGTTTGCCTTGGAAACAAACAGAGATCATTCTGTCGTTTTTGAGACTGCATCCAAGTACTGCATTTCAGACTCTTTTGTTGACCATGATGGCTACTCCATTTCTTCTTAAGGATTCCTGCCCGCAGTAGTAGATATAATGGTCATCTGAATTAAATTCACCCATTCCAGTCCATTTCAGTTCACTGATTCCTAGAATGTCAATGTTCACTCTTGCCATCTCCTGTTTGACCACTTCCAATTTGCCTTGATTCATGGACCTGACATTCCAGGTTCCTATGCAATATTGCTCTTGACAGCATCGGATCTTGCTTCTATCACCAGTCACATCCACAGCTGGGTATTGTTTTTGCTTTGGCTCAATTCTTTCATTCTTTCTGGAGTTATTTCTCCACTGATCTCCAGTGGTATATTGGGCACTTACTGACCAGGGGAGTTCCTCTTTCAGTATCCTATCATTTTGCCTTTTCATACTGTTCATAGGGTTCTCAAGGAAGAATACTGAAGTGGTTTGCCATTCCCTTCTCCAGTGGACCACATTGTGTCAGACCTCTCCACCATGACCCGCCTGTCTTGGGTGACCTCACGGGCATGGCTTAGTTTCATTGAGTTAGACAAGGCTGTCGTCCTAATGTGATTAGATTGAGTAGTTTTCTGTGATTATGGTTTCAGTGGGTCTGCCCTCTGATGCCCTCTTTCAACACCTACCGTCTTACTTGGGTTTCTCTTACCTTGACATGGGGTATCTCTTCACGGCTGCTCCAGCAAAGCACAGCCGCTGCTCCTTACCTTGGACGAGGGGTATCTCCTCACTGCCACCCCTCCTGTAATTTAAAAGTAATTTCCAATAAGAAATATCCTGTTCTCAGGACATCGCTGGATGGTGGGTAACACTTAATATCATGTATAATTTGTTCAAAATTTCTGCAGAAATGTTTTAATTAAAAAAGGTAAAGTAACTTTATTTTTTCTTTTAACATGAATATGATGATGAAAGATAAATAAAAAATTATCCAAAAGTCTACCACTCAGATATAGCTACTGTTAAATGTGCAATATCCAAATATTTTTCTACATTTTCTATATAGATGGAGAGACAAAGACATTGAACAGTAAAAAAAAAATGTAAAAGAAGCAATATTATATTTGCTTTTGACTTTTATTTAGACTTTCTCCTTCCTGTATGTCATGAGACCCCTTCCATTATCCATCAGTAGAGAGCTCACTCTTTTTAACAGTTATACATTAATGCATGTAACTAACATCTTATACCTGGACATACACATTGTTTCTAATTTTTATAGATTTTCTCATGCTCTTCTATTGTTATCCAGGATAAATTTCAAGAAATTAATTAGTTGGTTTTGGTATGAATTATTATGCTACCTTCAAAAGTGTAAAAGGTTAATCACACTGAAAGAATTTATTGATCATTTCATCACTATTGTATTATTTGCTCCATTTCAAATCTCTTGGACCCTATTTTCTTTATCTCTAGCATAGGATTGATGATGGTAATAGTTTTTTTCTTATCTTAGTGAACTGAGGTTTTAAAATAGTAATAATATATAAGGACTTTATAATCAAAGAACACTGTGCCCATTTTAGCAATCATAGAAGGCATATGATGGGAATTAATTGAATATCTGCAGTTCTTCTTTAAAGAAAACTGTGCAGAAGTTCAGTTAAAAATTTTTTTAGAATACAGAAACCTCTTAAACTCAAACTTCCAAGTTGATTTTCATTCGATTTTTTATTAGTATAAAATATTTAGCATATAATAGCTGAGTAAACAGGTTGCTGCCTAAGAGCTCAGTGTTGGTAAAGTAGTAGTTGCTTAGGTCTGCACGTCTCAAAATGCACGGCCTTCCCATTTTGCTGTAGGTTGAACTGGTGGTGGTGGTGGTTTAGTCTCAGTTTCCCCCCTAAATTCATATGTGGTGGTGGTAATTTAGTAGCTGTCATGTCCGACTCTTGTGATTCCATGGACTATAGCCTGCTAGGCTCGTCTGTCCATGGGATTTCTCAGGTGGGAATGCAGGAGTGGGTAGCCTTTCCCTTCTCCAGGGGATCTTCCCAACCCAGGGATTGAACCCAGGTCTCCTGCATTGCAGAGGGGTTCTTTACCAGCTGAGCCACAAGGGAAGCCCAAGAATACTGCAGTGGGTAGCCTTTCCCTTCTCCAGCATCTTCCTGAACCATCAATCAAACTGGGGTCTCCTGCATTGCAGGCGAATTCCATAGCTCTGACTATATGAATCTTTGTTGACTAAGTGATGTCTTTCCTTTTTAATAAGCTGTCTAGGTTTGTCACACCTTTTCTTCCAAGGAGCCTGTGTCTTTTAATTTCATGGCTGCACTCACCATCTGCAGTCACTTTGGAGTGCAAGAAAGTATAATCTGTCACCTCTCCCACTTTTTCCCCTTCTATTTACCATGATGTGATGGGACCGGATGCCATCACCTTAGTTTTTAGTGAAAAGCCAACTTTTTCACTCTCTTCTCTCACCCTCATCAAGAGGCTCTTTACTTCATCTTCATTTTCTGCCATTAGAGTAGTGTCATCTGCATATCTGAGGTTGTTGATATTTCTCCCGGCAACCTTGATTCCCACTTGAGCGTCATCCAGCCTGGCATTTCACATCATCTACTCTGCATATAAGTTAAATAAACAGGGTGACAATGCAGTCTTGACATACTCCTTTCCCAAATTTGAACCAGTTAGTTGTTCCCTATAAAGTTCTAACTGTTGCTTATTGACCTGCATACAGGTTTCTCAGGAGACAGGTGAGGTAGTCTGGTATTTCCATCTCTTTAAGAATTTTCCACAGTTTGTTGTGATCCACATAGTCAAGGCTTTCTCATAGTCAATGAAGCAGATATTTTTCTGGAATTCGCTTGATTTCTCTATGATCCAACAAATGTTGGCAATTGATCTCTGGTTCCTCTGCCTTTTTTTAAACCCAGCTGGTACATCTGGAAGTTTTCATTTCACATACCGCTGAAGCCTAGCTTGAAGGATTTTGAGCATAATCTTACTAGTATGCAAAATGAGTGCAACTGTTGGGTAGTTTGAACAGTTTTTGGCACTGCCCTTCTTTGGGATTGGAATGAAAATTGACCTTTCCAGGGTCAATAGGGGCTTCCCTGGTAGCTCAGCTGGTAAAGAATCTGCCTGCAATGCAGGAGACCCCAGTTCAATTCCTGGGTTGGGAAGTTCCCTTAGAGAAGGGATAGGCTACCCACACCAGTATTCTTGGGCTTCCCTGGTGGCTCAGATGGCAAAAAATCTGCCTGCAATGCAGGAGACATGGATTTGATCCCTGGGTTGGGAAGATCCCCTGGAGGAGGAGGGCCTGACAACTTATTCCAGTATTCTTGCCTGGAGAATCCCCATGGACAGAGGAGCCTGGCAGGCTACAGTCCCTGGGATTGCAAAGAATCGGACACAACTGAGCTAGCGACTAAGCACAGCACAAGAAGATGCCAGAGAGCACGTTCTCTCTCCCATTCCTGCATCTTTCCCTCCCTTCTCTTCACCCTGAAACACATCAGGAAACAATGTGAAGGCTGCTGTCTGCAAGTCGGAGAGAGAATGATCATCAGAAACAGAATCTCTTGGCATCTTGACCTTGGATTTGTCAGCATCCAGAACAGTGAGAAATAAATTTATGTTGTTTAAGCTACCCAGTCTATGGTATTTTGTTATGGGAGCCCACATAGACTAAGAAGTATCATTTTTCCCCCCTTTTTATCATTATGGTAGTCTTTAGGATGATTGGCTTAAAATTGCCAACTAATAAAAACTAAGGCCCAATTCCCTTCTGCTGTGTGTAACCCTGCTGAGGTAATTTGTGACCCTTGAATATCAATCTCATTTCATAAATAGTTGCAGTCTCGCCAACCAAACAGAAAATGGAAACCCTCAATTTTCCTGTAATTTTTTTTGGCATATAGATTCATACCATCATTTAATCCTCCTGAGAGTTCTTTGAAATTAACAGTTGGGAACAGGTATTTTAGATTTCAACTCTTCCTGTTTCATATTGGGAATATTCTCCTGCTATCCCAGAGAGGATAATGAAATAATGTTGCTAGTAAGTTAGATTTTCTGGCTCAGTGCCAACAGAAGAGAATACAGCAGTCTCCTGAGCAGTTCATGGTAACCATGTACAAGTCTTTCAGAACTTTTGTATTGATGTTTGAATCTGTGGCAGTCATCAGTGTGGTACTCTCTACCAAAAAAAAAAAAAAAAAAGAAAAGCCAGAATTTTTAGGCTTCATTAGTAGAACTATGGCTTCCCAAACTCAAGTTGAAAAAATACTGAACAAAGCATGTTGTTAGTGTATACTTATTTTTCACAGATTGTGAATTCATTTACTAAAATTAGTAACCCTGAAATCAAAACTAATGGCATATTGATGTGCAGAGCAGCAAGAAAAAATTATATATTATAAATTATACATTGTATAATTATACATTTATAATTGTATAATTATACAATTATACATTGTACCAGTCCCCTGAAATGTATAATCCCTGATGAAATGGAACAAGGTGACAGCCTATCTTGTCTCAGTTCTCATACTATAAACAAGTGTCCTTTTCAGAATATAATTACTGGATTTTTGGAATTTTGTGCTTTTCATGAGTGATTTGGCTGTTTTAAATGATCCCTAAGGGTAGTGTACTGTTCTTAAGTAACTCATAGAGGAAATATGTGTTAGGTAAGATTAACTGCCTAGAGCCAGACATCCTGGAATGCAAAGTCAAGTGGGCCTTAGGAAGCATCACTACAAACAAAGCTAGTGGAGGTGATGGAATCCCAGTTGAGCTATTTCAAATCCCAAAAGATGGTGCTGTGAAAGTGGTGCACTCAATGTGCCAGCAAACCTGGAAAACTTAGCAGTGGCCACAGGACTGGAAAAGTCAGTTTTCATTCCAATCCCAAAGAAAGGCAATGCCAAAAAATGCTTAAACTATCGCACAGTTGCACTCATCTCACACACTAGTAAAGTAATGCTCAAAATTCTCCAAGCCAGGCTTCAACAGTACATGAACTGTGAACTTCCAGATGTTCAAGCTGGTTTTAGAAAAGGCAGAGGAAACAGAGATCAAATTGCCAACATCTATTGGATCATGGAAAAAGCAAGAGAGTTCCAGAAAAACATCTATTTCTGCTTTATTGCCTATGCCAAAGCCTTTGACTGTGTGGATCACAAGAAACTGTGGAAAATTCTGAAAGAGATGGGAATACCAGACCACCTGACCTGCCCTTGAGAAATCTGTATGCAGGTTAGGAAGCAACAGTTAGAACTGGACATAGAACAACAGACTGGTTCCAAATCGGGAAAGGATTATGTCAAGACTGTATATTATCACCCTGCTTACTTAACTTATAGGCAGAGTACATCATGAGAAATGCTGGGCTAGATGAAGCACAAGCTGGAATCAAGATTGCCAGGAGAATATCAATAATCTCAGCTATGCAGATGACACCACCCTTACAGCAGAAAGCAAAGAACCACTAAAGAGCCTCTTGATGAAAGTGAGAGAGGAGAATGAAGAAGTTGGCTTAAAACTGAGTATTCAGAAAAATAAGATCATGGCATCTGGTCCCATCACTTCATGGGAAATAGACAGGGAAACAGTGGAAACAGTGGATGACTTTATTTTGGGGGGCTCCAAAATCACTGCAGATGGTGACTGCAGCCTTGGAAGAACAGCTATGATCAACATAGACAGCATATTAAAAAGCAGAGACATTACTTTTCCGACAAAGGTCTGTCTAGTCAAAGCTATGGTTTTTCCAGTAGTCATGTATGGATGTGAGAGTTGGACTGTAAAGAAAGCTGAGCGCCAAAGAATTGATGCTTTTGAACTGTGGTGTTGGAGAAAACTCTTGAGAGTCCCTTGGACTGCAAGAAGATCCAACCAGTCCATCCTAAAGGAAATCAGTCCTGAATATTCATTAGAAGGACTGATGCTGAAGCTGAAACTCCAAGCCTTTGGCCTCCTGATGCAAAGAACTGACTCACTTGGAAAGACCCTGATGCTGGGAAAGATTGAAGGCAGGAAGAGAAGGGGAAGACAGAGGATGAGATGGTTGGATGGCGTCACTGATTCAATGGACGTGAGTTTGAGTAAACTCTGGGAGTTGTGATGGACAGGGAGGCTTGGCGTGCTGCAGTTCATGGGGTCGCAGAATCAGATATGACTGAGTGACTGGACTGAACTGAAGATTAATTGAAGTCATGAGTTACAGTTCTATTGGCCATGGTTTAATGTTAGTGAATTAACAACAGATACTATATAGGGTATCTTAGAACAGGTTATGCATCCATTATTTGGCGACAGTAATGTGATCAGAGGCTTGTAGAAACCTAATTCTGTATTTCTTCTAGGGACAGTGATATAGTATTCACTAATAAAACTACCGCACAATTGCACTCATCTCACACGCTAGTAAAGTAATGCTCAAAATTCTCCAAGCCAGACTTCAGCAATACGTGAACCGTGAACTTCCTGATGTTCAAGCTGGTTTTAGAAAAGGCAGAGGAACCAGAGATCAAATTGCCAGCATCTGCTGGATCATCAAAAAGCAAGAGTTCCAGAAAAACATCTATTTCTGCTTTATTAACTATGCCAAAGCCTTTGACTGTGTGGATCACAATAAACTGTGGAAAATTCTGAGAGAGATGGGAATACCAGACCACCTGACCTGCCTCTTGAGAAATCTGTATGCAGGTCAGGAAGCAACAGTTAGAACTGGACATGGAACAACAGACTGGCTCCAAATAGGAAAAGGAGTACGTCAAGGCTGTATATTGTCACCCTGCTTATTTAACTTCTATGCAGAGTACATCATGAGAAACGCTGGACTGGAAGAAACACAAGCTGGAATCAAGATTGTTGGGAGAAATATCAATAACCTCAGATATGCAGATAACACCACCCTTATGGCAGAAAGTGAAGAGGAGCTAAAAAGCCTCTTGATGAAAGTGAAAGAGGAGAGTGAAAAAGTTGGCTTAAAGCTCAACATTCAGAAAACGAAGATCATGGCATCTGGTCCCATCACTTCATGGGAAATAGATGGGGAAACAGTGGAAACAGTATCAGACTTTATTTTTTGGGGGGCTCCCAAATCACTGCAGATGGTGATTGCAGCCATGAAATTAAGACACTTACTCCTTGGAAGAAAAGTTATGACCAACCTAGATAGCATATTCAAAAGCAGAGACATTACTTTGCAGACTAAAGTCTGTCTAGTCAAGGTTATGGCTTTTCCTGTGGTCATGTATGGATGTGAGAGTTGGACTGTGAAGAAAGCTGAGCACCGAAGAATTGATGCTTTTGAACTGTGGTGTTGGAGAAGACTCTTGAGAGTCCCTTGGACTGCAAGGAGATCCAGCCAGTCCATTCTGAAGATCAGCCCTGGGATTTCTTTGGAAGGAATGATGCTAAAGCTGAAACTCCAGTACTTTGGCCACCTCATGCGAAGAGTTGACTCATTGGAAAAGACTTTGATGCTGGGAGGGATTGGGGGCAAGAGGAGAAGGGGATGGCAGAGGATGAGATGGATGGACGGCATACTGACTGGATGGATGTGAGTCTGAGTGAACTCCGGGAGATGGTGATGGACAGGGAGGCCTGGTGTGCTGCGATTCATGGGGTTGCAACGAGTTGGACACGACTGAGCGACTGAACTGAACTGAATTCAGTGTTTTTAAAGAAACTTTAGAGAACATAACTACCACCACTAACAAAAATCAACTAGATACAGACATGTAGTAGTGAATCACAAAATTAGAATCAATGTGGAATAATGTGTGCTATTACAGATTTTTTATAGTTTATAAATTATAAGTTAAAAAATCTAAAGTGTTAGCACAGTTGTGTCCAACTCTTTGTGATCCCATGGACTATAGCCCACCAGGCTCGTCTGTCCATGGAATTCTCCAGGGAAGAATACTGGAGTGGGTTGCCATTCCCTTCTCCAGGGGATCTTCCTGACCCAGGGAATGAGCCCAGGTCTGCATCGCATGATTCTTTAAAGATAAAAGGTTCTCCTACTCATTATTCAACTCAGTGATTGTAGTGCATTATTTTTGATTTTTAATTCAGTTGAAACTATAAATTTGAATATATTTCATTCTTCTTTAACAACTACCCATCAAATATAGGTGTGGCCCTTAAGGTTTAACCTCCTTTTCTTTTTCTTCTATTTCCTATCACTGTTTCCAGGGTGATTTCTGATGGATACAAATGCCAGCTTCAAGTCAGAAAGCTAAAACCTAAATTTCCAATCATGACATTTCTTCTGGCTCTGGATCTGAATTTCTAAATACCTGTCTGACTTATCCACAAATGTCCCCGTCACAAATCATGCTCAACATGGTACAAACAAAATTCATTTTCCTTTCCATGAGCCATTGTTTTCTGACCTATGTACCTTACCTGAAGTAATGAGCTTTATTCATTATTCTGTGAATTTTTTCCTCACGACAATCTTCTACGTAGGTGTGGTAGTATGGATGAAGACAGGATTGTATAGGTGGTATAAACTGACCTTGAGATCAGATTTGGTTCTGATACTTACTATGTGGTCTTAAGACAATTACCTTTTTTGAGCCTCATTTTCATGGACAGTAGATACAATATAGGTTTTATTATTGTTCTTCTTGAAAGTGTGGTAGGTACTCAAAGTGGCAGCAACAACACCCCACAGGGACTCGCAAGAAATCTCAAGTTTACACTAAACTTGGTGAATCAATATTTGCATCTTAATATGATCTTCCCTCGTAGCTCAGTTGATAATCTGCCTGCAATCCAGGAGACCAGGGTTTGATTCCTGGGTCGGAAAGGTCCCCTGGAGCAGGAAATGGCAATCTACTCCAATATTCTTGCCTGGAGAATTCCATGGACAGAGGTGCCTGGCGGGCTACAGTCCATGGGGTTGTTTAAGAGTCAGATACAACTTAGCGACTAAACCACCACCATGATCTTCCCAGGCAACTGGCTTGCATATTTAAATTTAAGCATCACTGGTCTGGTTTTCCCTTGCTAACAAAGGTTTTATAGCACCTTCAGGGGAGTAGATCATTCATGAGTCAAAAAAGTCCTGTAACTTACTAAAGCTACTATTACAATTATTGCCAATGCTCTTATGTACCTGTTATCAATTATATATAGCTGCTGTAAATGGATATTTTATTCAGAAACCTTGAAATATCTCATTTCAATCTACTTCATGGTTATTTTATTTACTAGAAAAAGGTTCATTCTTTCATTATCCTTTATTTTTTTAATGCATTTTTTGGCTGTTCTGGGTCTTTGTTGCGGTGTGGAGGCTTCTCCTTTTGCAATGCAGTGCAAAGACTTCTCCCAGGGCTTCTCTTGTGCATGGGCTGAGTGAGCATGCACATTCAGCAGCTGTGGCATGTGGGATCTTAGTTCCATGACCAGTGACCAAACCCATGTCCCCTGCCTCGGAAAGTGGATTCTTAACCACTGGACCACTGGGGAAATTGTCTTTCTGCCATTTTAAATTGTACTCCTTCAACATTTTAAAACTTGGATTGTTCAATAAGTTTTCCTTGTGTTCCATATTTACAAAGAAAAACAGAAACACTAGTTCTCATCTGAAATATTTAGAAAATGAGCCCAAATCGTTGATTTAAAGAGGGATGTTGCAATAGCCTAGTTTAATCACAAAATCTCTCATACAATAACACTGCTTGAATGAACCTGTTTCTAGATTCTAATACTATTTAACCCTTATTAAACATTCATAATGTACAATGCACTGTGTGAAGTGAGGTTTATAGATGCTTAACAATACAGTTCATAATCTAATCTGTGCCACTGTTACCTTGGCATACCACATTTCTAAAAAGCTCCCAGGCAATGCTCACGCTGCTTTTCTGAGGATGATACTTTTCAATAAAGATTGTAGAGCAAGAAGAATTATACAGATGTCTGAGAAAGGAATAACAAAACAGTGACGGGGAGACGGCCAGCTTGGTGGTGAGAGTTGAGAATTAGTTTCTCTCTCTTTAAAGAGTCAACTGTTAAGTCCTTAGCATTCATTATGGTAAAATTCAATTGTGAAAAATCTGCCACTATGGTTTTTCAGTAGTCATTACAGAATGTGAGCACTGGACCATAAAAAAGGCTTGAGCACTGAAAAAACAGATGCTTTAGAATTGTGGAGCTGGAGAAGACTCTTCAGAGTCCCTTGGACTACAAGGAGATCCAACCAGTCCATCCTAAAGGAAATCAGTCCTGAATATTCATTGGAAGAACTGATGCTGAAGCTGAAACTCCAATACTTTGGCTACCTGATGCAAAGAACTGTCTCACTTGAAAAGACCCTGATGCTGGGAAAGATTGAGGGCAGGAGGAGAAGGGGGTTACAGAGGATGAGATGGCTGGATGGCCTTAATGACTCGAAGGACATTAGTTTGAATAAACTCCGGGAGATAGTGAAGGATAGGGAAACCTAGTGTGTTGCAGTCCATGGCGTTGCAACTGAACGACTTAGCAATTGAACAAGAAGTTAACTGTGGCACTTAGAATAGTTTATATTTAAGTAAATCCACTGCTTAGAATTGGAAGGTAGCAAAATTTACAAAGTTCAGTAACTAGGTCTTTCCTAGGTGCATATACCATTCTTCATCTCCTTCCTAGCTCCCTGCATTTTGTACATCGATCCCATAATATACAGCACATAATGTTCTTATTGTTGCAGTTCCTAAATTATTATAGTCTAAATGATTATACAGTGGAAGTGAGAAATAGATTTAGGGGACTAGATCTGATAGATAGACTGCCTGATGAACTACGGACGGAGGTTCATGACATTGTACAGGAGACAGGGATCAAGACCATCCCCATGGAAAAGAAATGCAAAGGGCAAAATGGCTGTCTGGGGAAGCCTTACAAATAGCTGTGAAAAGAAGAGAAGCAAAAAGCCAAGGAGAAAAGGAAAGATATAAGCATCTGAATGCAGAGTTTCAAAGAATAGCAAGAAGAGATAAGAAAGCCTTCCTCAGCAATCAATGTAAAGAAATAGAGGAAAACAAAAGAATGGGAAAGACTAGAGATCTCTTCAAGAAAATTAGAGATACGAAGGGAACATTTCATGCAAAGATGGGCTCGATAAAGGACAGAAATGGTATGGACCTAACAGAAGCAGAAGATATTAAGAAGAGATGGCAAGAATACATGGAAGAACTGTACAAAAAAGAGCTTCACGACCCAGATAATCACGATGGTCATCACTCATCTAGAGCCAGACATCCTGGAATGTGAAGTCAAGTGGGCCTTAGAAAGCATCACTATGAACAAAGCTAGTGGAGGTGATGGAATTCCAGTTGAGCTATTTCAAATCCTGAAAGATGATGCTGTGAAAGTGCTGCACTCAATATGCCAACAAATTTAGAAAACTCAGCAGTGGCCACAGGACTGGAAAAGGTCAGTTTTCGGTCCAATCCCAAAGAAAGGCAATGACAAAGAATGCTCAAACTACCGCATAATTGCACTCATCTCACATGCTAGTAAAGTAACGCTCAAAATTCTCCAAGCGAGGCTTCAGCAATACGTGAACTGTGAACTTCCAGATGTTCAAGCTGGTTTTAGAAAAGGCAGAGGAACCAGAGATCCAATTGCCAACATCCACTGGATCATGGAAAAAGCAAGAGAGTTCCAGAGAAACATCTATTTCTGCTTTATTGACTATGCCAAAGCCTTTGACTGTGTGGATCACAATAAACTGTGGAAAATTCTGAAATAGATGGGAATACCAGACCACCTGACCTGCCTCTTGAGAAATCTGTATGCAGGCCAGGAAGCAACAGTTAGAACTGGACAACAGACTGGCTCCAAATAGGAAAGGAGTACGTCAAGGCTGTATATTGTCACCCTGCTTATTTAACTTCTATGCAGAGTACATCATGAGAAATGCTGGACAGGAAGAAACACAAGCTGGAATCAAGATTGCTGGGAGAAATATCAATAACCTCAGATATGCAGATGACACCACCCTTATGGCAGAAAGTGAAGAGGAGCTAAAAAGCCTCTTGATGAAAGTGAAAGAGGAGAGTGAAAAAGTTGGCTTAAAGCTCAACATTCAGAAAACAAAGATCATGGCATCTGGTCCCATCACTTCATGGGAAATAGATGGGGAAACAGTGTCAGACTTTATTTTTGGGGGGGCTCCCAAATCACTGCAGATGGTGATTGCAGCCATGAAATTAAAAGACACTTACTCCTTGGAAGGAAAGTTATGAACAACCTAAATAGCATATTCAAAAGCAGAGACATTACTTTGCAGACTAAGGTCCGTCTAGTCAAGGTTATGGTTTTTCCAGTGGTCTTGTATGGATGTGAGAGTTGGACTGTGAAGGTTGAGCACCAAAGAATTGATGCTTTTGAAGTGTGGTGTTGGAGAAGACTCTTGAGAGTCCCTTGGACTGCAAGGAGATCCAACCAGTCCATTCTGAAGGAGATCAGCCCTGGGATTTCTTTGAAAGGAATGATGCTAAAGCTGAAACTCCAGTACTTTGGCCACCTCATGCGAAGAGTTGACTCTGATGCTGGGAGGGATTGGGGGCAGAAGAAGGGGATGACAGAGGATGAGATGGCTGGATAGCATCCCTGAGTCGATGAACGTGAACCTGAGTGAACTCCGGGAGTTGGTGATAGACAGGGAGGCCTGGTGTGCTGCGATTCATGGGGTCGCAAGGAGTTGGACACGACTAAGTGACTGAACTGAACTGAACTGATTTCATAACAGTAAAAATGTTCAAATATGTTATTTTTCAGCATTTAACTTAGCTCTTAGGCTTTTTTGCAATGTGATAATTTGTGATTTCTAGAAATATATTAAAGTAGTCTCTGCACCCTAGTATAAGATCACTTAGAAATGTTTCAGGACAATTTGAAAATAATATAAATGCACACACCTCTAAACTATTTACTTCTTAGTTATCTCAACTTTTCATTTACTTGGCTTACTAAATGCTTTAAGTATTGAAATCACAGTCCGACAGTTTTTGTGATGTGTATTTTCTTTAAAGGATTACTTTATTAATACTAAGTACATAAAGTGTACTAATTTTAAATGTACAATTTAAAAAAAATGTATACATCAGTAAAACTATCACTCATAGGATGATATTGAACATTTATTTTACAATGGATTCATGTTATCTACTACATAAAGCATCTTAAATATTATAACCTGTGCTGTATATTTTATAAATGTTATAGCTTGAGTTGTCTATTAAAAATATTGCTCCCTTATGACTCATTGTTTTCATTATCTTTAAATTCTTTTACGGTTTTCTACAAATGTGGGTATCCAGGATTGTAGATTGATTTTTGACCCAATTTCAATCTTTTAAAATAGGAATATTTAACCAGTTTGAGTGTGGTAACTCAGCAGTACCTGTATCAATCTACTTTATGCCAATTGTAATGCTTCCTTGCTGTTTTCTACCACTTCCCCTACAATTTGAATATGTACTCTCTATTTGTAGCATTTATTGTCAAATTTACCTTCAAGAAATCTACTACATAAAGCAGTAGGTACTGATTTTCCACAGGCAAGATGTACTTTAAACAAGGTTTCAATCCACTACCACCCCAATCGATAATTTATAGTTTCTTCTTATACTACTAGTATTAGCATTACAAATTTGCTACTTTCCCACTCCTATAATTAAAACTAGAGGAAACAAAACTGTACTACTGGTTTTCCCATTTTGTCAGGTTAACATTTGATATGCCTTTATTCTACAGGTTCTGTCCACAGTGACAAAAATCCCTTTATTTTACATGTTTAACTTAAGAACATGCGTATCTTTACATGCTAAAAATAAAGCAGTATTTTTTTGTTTGTTTTACATATTGAACATTTAGCATGCTTTTTAAGCTTATAAAGACATAAGCTGAAATTTTAGACCCAGTTTACACATTTATGTTTGCATTTAGTTTTATAATTCTACATAACACTGTAACCTTAAGGCTGTTTAACTAAACCTTACCACCAAGTTTTTTTATCCCTTTGCCTCCTTACTCATTATTTTAATCCATGTTTTTTGTTGGCTGCAGTACATCATTTAACAAAGTTTTCAATGGCAGTACTTAAAAGATACTTTCTCAGTCTCTGCATATCTGTGAACGCTTCCAATTGCCTTGGTACAGAAATAACTTATCAGGACATCTAACTGGTTCAAAACTATTCTCCCTTAAAATCATAGAGGGGCTCTCCATATGGTAAAGAATCCGCCTGCCAATGAATGAGGCAAAAGAGACACCTGTTCCATCTTGGGGTGGGGAAGATCCCCTGGAGGAGAAAATGGCACCCCACTCCACCATTCCTGCTGGGAGAATCCCCCAATCAGAGAAGCCTGACAGTCTATGGGGTCGTAAAAAGCAAGATATAAGACTGAGCCTCTGAGCAAAAACTGTAAATACTGTTTTCTGACATTTACAGTTGCAAGAGAAAAATTTGAGGTCAGGCTAACTTTTATCCTTTTATAAGTGGCTTGTCTTCTCTGGGATACCTGTGGACTATTTTTCTTTACCCTTTCTAATTTAAAAAAACTAGCAGGATATATCTAGGTACTGCTTTCTTTTAACTAAAACTTAATGGTACCCTGCGAGCCTTTTCTACTTGTAGATCTAGTTTCTTAACTCTGAATATTTTTCTTCAGTTAGCTCCTTAATTACAGTTTCAGCTTCATTTGCTTTGTCTTCTGTTTCAGGTATTCCTATTATGCATAGATTTTATCACCTGGACAGGTCATCGAGGTCTTCCTTCTTCTCTTTTCTTGATTCCTTTTTCTGTGTTTTTTTTTTTTTTTTTTCTGCATGCTGTGAAAATTTCTCGTTTTGCGTTAACTTCAAGTCATTCGATTTTGTGCCCCATCAGACTTGAACATTTCCGTTCTCTCAGCTCCCTCGCACTTTTCAAGTGCTCCGACAAGAGCAATTTTTATCATTAAGCATAGGTCTTTAAGCTCTGGTGCGATATGATACTTAATCCTTGATATGTCTTCTGTTTCCACCGCTATACTCGTTTCAAGAGGCGGCATTTTCTCAATTAGCTGTTTTCCTTCGGACCTGCGGTATCAGGACCTTGAAAATAAGAAAAAAAGAACTCAATTCCCTACTGCTTGACTGAATCAACACAAAGATTTCCAATGAGAATTATTCAAGGTTTTGTTGAAATGTTTTTTCTTTCTTACCTTTTGAACAACGCTTCTGAGCAATGGCACCAAAAGGGAAAGATGTTTCGATTAACGAACAAAACAAACGTCCAAAACAGTTCCCTTACGTCATCTCTGTAAGCCTCAATCTACGTCATCTCTGCACTGCTCAAGTCAGGGCCAATAGACTAACGCTCACATGCAAACGTCAGTCGACGGAGCCACACCCACAACCGGCTGACACGGTCCACCCGCTGCCCCGCTCTATCAGCGCGGGTCAAGGGAGTGCGCACGCGCAGACGTTTGACCTTGCGGTACCGCCTTAAAGCGGGGCTGGATGCCAGTCGCGGCCAATGGCACGCGGGGTGAAGGTTGAAAGGTGGAAGGTGGCGCTAGGCCGTGGCGCTGGTTTTCCTCGGCGCGTGTGCTAGGCTGCCTATCCGTCATGGAGGCAGTCTTGACTGAGGAGCTCGATGAAGAGGAACAGCTGGTGAGACGGCATCGCAAAGAGAAGAAGGAGCTGCAAGGTGACGGGGGAGCGGGGAACCCAGGAGTCGCCAGGACCCAGGGAAGGGAGCGTGGCGGGGTCGTTTCTGGGGAACGTTGAGGGACTTCTGAATCTTTCTAGGCTTCTTCAGGGTATCCAGTGATCTACATCCCAGGCCCCCTTAATCCCCTCGACCTTCAAAGGCTTCCTCTTTTCGGGTGCGCCGCGTTCCCCCATCCTGCAAGGGCGCCGGGGTGCGGGTTTCTGAAAACCCTTGTTAGCCACAGTCTTGGATTCAGGCCCCCCGTTTCCTGTTCCTGCCCTAGTTAACCGACACTTGGCCCTAATGGGTGCTTTTCGAAATATCTCACCTCAGTTTTAAGGACTCGGAAAGGGGAGTTGAAAGATTTAAACGTTTAAGGTTCTTCCCCCCGACTGCCTGCCCTTTCCTCATCCCACACCAAACTCACGGTTATGTTATTATTATTTTTTTTTTTGAGAGAGGGCCTCAGCTTCATCTGGACTCTTCTCTGTAGCTGTCTGTTTTGTAATTTGTCTTTTTGCTTTCATAATTACTTTTTTTCCTATACCCTTTTCTTCTTACCATCTCCTTATTGCTATTATCTCTTATTTCCTCTTAATCCCTTGGTTTTTGACGTAATGATTTTGGTGGCTTTTCAGCCAAAATACAGAGTATGAAGAATGCTGTTCCCAGGAATGACAAAAAGAGGAGGAAGCAACTTACAGAAGATGTTGCTAAGTTAGAAGCAGAAATGGAACAGAAACATAAAGAGGAGCTGGATCAGTTGAAGCTGACTTCTAAAGAGAGTAAAGTATGTGAAAGTAATGTTTCTCCTTGTCTACAGCATGGGAAAGCATAGTTAACTATATAAAATCCATTTTATATAGATTCTGTTACACAGTTAACTATATAAGTATATGAAATGTAAAACCGGAGGGAAAGAAGGCACTTAGTCATGCTCAGGCATCACCTTTCATTGGTATTTTTCTGATCAGGTTTACATGGTAGTGTGTTTTTTAAGGAAGGGCAGCAAAGAAAGTCTGCTGCCCCAAAGATGAACGGATTCATAAAATGGGCTAGAGGAAGCTTTACCAAAAGAAAGTGGAAGACCAGTCTCCTAGTGTCAGAATTGCTATTAAATAGTATTTGAACCTGGGCAAATTTACTTCATCTTCTCGAGCATCAATTTCTTCACATGTATGATACAAATACTACTGCTGTTTAAGCACAAGATTTTTCTAAGAAATAGAATAAATGTGAAATCATTTTTAAGTTATGAAAGTGCTTTATGAGCAAGTTGTAATAAATAGAAATTTACTGATGTTTCTTTGGTAAATTGGAGTAGGTTAACTGTCATCAGTTTAGCTAATATGTATCTCATCAGTATAGCTGCACACAGTGTATTGTATGCCACATACTTTGTTTAATATATTGCATTCATTTTCTCAAATAATTCTCACAATAACACACTGGTCAGTGTTACCTCTGAAGTAAGTGTAGATAATCCCAGTTTTAAAGTGGGAGACAGATTCAGAGAGATTAAAAACTGTCTTCTAAATTTATAACAACTGTTAAGTATCAAAGCCCAAATTCAAATTTAGAGCTGTCTTACTCCAGAAGGTAAATACTGAATTCTGTTATAATTTTTATCTAGAGTGATAATTTATTTCATGGGTTTTAGATGTCAAATATCATAGACTCCTCACTCTCATTTTTGATAGTTGAAAAGTTCTTATGTCTATGCAAGATTTTATCAAGTAGTAGTAGTAAAGTCGCTAAGTCGTGTCCGACTCTTGCGACCCCGTGGACTGTAGCCTGCCAGGCTCCTCTGTCCATGGGATTTTCCAGGCAAGAATACTGGAGTGGATTGCCATTTCCTTCTCTAGGGGATCTTCCTGACCTAAGAATCGAACCCAGGTCTCCTTCATCGCAGGCAGATTTTTTACCAGCTGAGCTATAAGGGAAGCCCAAGATTTTATCTACCATAAATAAATTTTATTTGGTTTATTTTTGATCTGCTGTTGACAGGGAAAATGGCTTGTTTATACTAAGTTTAATAACTTAGTTTTATTTTCTTGAAGTTTTTTTTGCCATTCATCAAGATCCTGGCCTTCCTTGCCTTTAACACACTTTATTAAAATCCAAGTAACAAGGCATGCTTCCAGGTGTTTGTATTGTTAGAGTCATGGCATTCCTAATTATCTCCTTATCTTTTCTGTTAGTGAGATAGTTTAGTCTCTCAGGCCCTTCAATTGTGAGATTTCTTTCCTAGGTTTTGAAGGTGAAAAATGTTTGATTGTTAAGCGACATATTGTCCAACTGTTAAAATTCAAACTTCCTTCATACTTTGAACTATTATCTTTTTTTAATTTTAACTGAAACTTGTTTTCTTCTAGAATGTCACCTGAATTCTTTTGTCATTTCTTTCTCTTTTCCCCCCAGTTGTTTCTTTGTATCTTGCCTGTTGTCAGTATGGCAGTTTGTAAATTTTAGCACATTCCTCTGAAAAACTGTAAGAATCCTATTTCACTCTTTGAAGTCTTAATCTTATTTTGACATTTTGATCATTTGGGCCAACGAGACTTAGAGACTGCTGACTCTTGTTATTAGAGGCTTTGATATGTTCCATGTATGTGTCACCTAAAAACTAGCTTAATATATAGTTGTGGTAATAAAATACTAGCTGTTAATCCTGATAGTAAATAAGTCTAACATCTGTTTTCTTTAGCAAACATATAACAGTCATTTGATGATTAAGACTGGTTGTAATGTCTTAATGATAACTATAAATTAACAAATTTCTACTAGGGTCAAGAAGCATTGCTTATCAGGTTTTGGCTAACTATGATGGAGGAACGCCTTTGCCCCCACTTTTGAGGTTATGAAAGTAGTATAAACTGAGCCAACACAGGACCTTATATATTTTATAAAGTAAAACATTTAGAGATGGGAAGGGTGGCGCACTGAATGAATTGGCACTTGTAGGAAGTATTTATATGAATGGAGTAGGCATTCTGAGAAGAAGGAGACCATGCAGAAATAAGCATTGTCTTTGTAGAGCTATAAGGAAAGTTCTTGGGAACCTGACAAATTCTCTCTAAAGTATAGAGAAAGTATATACAACCATGTCATTTAGTATTGTATCTAGTGCTGTTATTCAGATTTGAATTGTGGAATGACACATAATATGTGACTTGCAATAATAATTTAATAATCTAATACTTTAAATAATAACTTAAAGGTATTTTTCCTTAACTTGGTAATGTTTTTTGTTTCCTTTAGATAGATTCTGTTGCTGTCAATATTTCAAACTTGGTTCTTGAGAATCAGCCACTTCGGATATCAAAAGCACAAAAGAGACGGGTATGAAAGTTGCCTAGTATTTGTTAATGCTATGTGTGTAATACTATATTAGGTGTTGTATTGGAAGGGAATAGAAAAAAAAAATGGGAGTTCCCTTGCCAAAGGACCTAAACTAACATTTATTAGGCTTTGAAGTAAACTTGCTCAGTCTGTCTGATTCTTTGTGACCCCGTAGACTGTAGCCTACCAGGCTCCTCCGTCCGTGGGATTCTCCAGGCAAGAATATTGGAGTGGGTTGCCATTTACTTCTCCATGGGATCTTTGCGACCCAGGGATTGAACTGAGGTCTCCCATATTGTGGGCAGACGCTTTTACTTTCTGAGCCACCAGGGAAGCCCTATTAGGCTTTAGATTATATGGAATCTCGTTTAGTCTTGACAGTAACCCTGTGAAGTAGGATTTCTTATCCTCATTTTATAGATAAGAAAATAGGTGTATGTCCAGTCTGCAGTTCTCATAGGAGGGTGGATCTAGGAAAGGGGGTGTGAAAAGGATATTTTTTACAAATATATTTTTCCAGACTTAATTTAGAATCTGAAGAGTGTGGTCCCAGGTGATTCTGATGTACAGCTTTGGTTAAGAACTATGGTATTAAGTGGAAGTTAAGATATATAGGTACACAAAATTAACAGGATTATGTAGTTATATATGTATTGGTTAGTTGTGATGAAAATTTAGAGAAGAAAAAATTCACTGTGCTAAGTGTTAAATAGTTGGTATTTTATGGGAATATAATTATTTAGTTAGGCTATTTGGAGTAAGTGAGACATCTTGCACAAAAACAAATGTGAGAATGAAATTTTGCATCATCAAAGAGCTATAAGGAAACTGATTTATTGGATGTAATAAATTTATGATATCAAAATTATGAGAATGTGATTAGATAGGAAAGGGCTTTTCACTTTGAAAAAGAACAAGTTTAAATCCAGTCTTTTTATTCTCAAATATTGTTTTATTAACACAGTGTTTTCTAGGATTCAAATGTTTATTTTTAAACTAGCTTGTATTTTACAATTTAGTAGTAAATATAATTTAGTATGTACATTTAATAAAGCATGGAATTGGTGTCAGTCAGGTGGAGATTTTAATACCACTGTGGTGGCTTTGAATAAGATTCTTAACCTTTCTAAGCCTTAGTTTCACATGTATGAAATGACAGTGGAAGTGTTAGTTGTTCAGCCATGTCTGATCCTTTAGACTCTTTGCGACCCCTTGGACTGTAGCCCTCCAGACTTCTCTGTCCATGGAATTTTAAAGGCAAGAATACCAGAGTGGGTTGATACTCTCTTCTCCAGGGGATCTTCCTGACGCAGGGATTGAACCCAGGTCTCTATCATCGCAGGCAGATTCTTTACAGTCTGAGCCACCAAGGAAGCCCATGTTTAGAATAGGAGAAAATTAATACCTATTTCATAGAGTTATTGTGAATGTTAAATAATTTACTGTTTCCAAAGCCCTAACACAAGACCTGAAGAACTGCTGGGTCAGCAAATGATACTGTTTTTCACTGTGTTTAAGTACTGCATAGTACACCGCTTAAGAAATTCAACCTAAGACAATTTGTTTGAAAGTTGCTTAAATTGCAAATTGTCAAGCATTTCTTATACTGATGTAAAATTTTATTCTTGAGTAATTATTATAATTGTGAACTTCATAGACTCATGAAATTTAGGTTTTATGGTATCTTAGAGGTTATGGCAACCCACTCCAGTACTCTTGCCTGGAAAACCCCATGGGCACAGGAGCCTGGTAGGCTGCAGTCCATGGGGTTGCTACGAGTCGGACACAGCTGAGCGACTTCACTTTCACTTTTCACTTTCATGCATTGGAGAAGGAAATGGCAGCCCACTCCAGTACTCTTGCCTGGAAAACCCCATGGGCAGAGGAGCCTGGTAGGCTGCAGTCCATGGGGTCTCGAAGAGTCGGACATGACTGAGCGACTTCACTTTCCCTTTTCACTTTCCTTCATTGGAGAAGGAAATGGCAACCCACTCCAGTGTTCTTGCCTGGAGAATCCCAGGGACAGCAGAGCCTGGTGGGCTGCCGTCTATGGGGTCGCACAGAGTCGGACATGACTGAAGCGACTTAGCAGCAGCAGCAGCAGCAGCAGCAGAGGTTATCTTGAGAAATTTGTATGTAGGTCAGGAAGCAACAGTTAGAACTGGACATGGAACAACAGACTGGTTCCAAATAGGAAAAGGAGTACGTCAAGGCTGTATATTGTCATCCTGCTTATTTAACTTCTATGCAGAGTACATCATGAGAAACGCTGGGCTGGAAGAAGCACAGCTGGAATCGAGATTGCTGGGAGAAATATCAATCACCTCAGATATGCAGATGACACCACCCTTACGGCAGAAAGTGAAGAGGAACTCAAAAGCCTCTTGATGAAAGTGAAAGTGGAGAGTGAAAAAGTTGGCTTAAAGCTCAACATTCAGAAAATGAAGATCATGTCATCCGGTCCCATCACTTCATGGGAAATAGATGGGGAAACAGTGTCAGACTTTATTTTTTTGGGTTCCCAAATCACTGCAGATGGTGACTGCTGCCATGAAATTAAAAGATGCTTACTCCTTTTAAGAAAAGTTTAGACCAACCTAGATACCATATTGAAAAGCAGAGACGTTACTTTGATGACTAAGGTCCGTCAAGTCAAGGCTATGGTTTTTCCAGTGGTCACATATGGATGTGAGAGTTGGACTGTGAAGAAGGCTGAGTGCTGAAGAATTGATGCTTTTGAACTGTGGTGTTGGAGAGGAGTCTTGAGAGTCCCTTGGACTGCAAGGAGATCCAACCAGTCCATTCTGAAGGAGATCAGCCCTGGGATTTCTTTGGAAGGAATGATGCTAAAGCTGAAACTCCAGTACTTTGGCCACCTCATGTGAAGAGTTGACTCATTGGAAAAGACTCTGATGCTGAGAGGGATTGGGGGCAGGAGGAGAAGGGGATGACAGAGGACGAGATGGCTGGATGGCATCACCGACTCGATGGACGTGAGTCTGAGTGAACTCCGAGAGTTGGTGTTAGACAGGAAGGCCTGGCGTGCTGTGATTCATGGGGTCGCAAAGAGTCAGACATGACTGAGCGACTGAACTGAACTGAACTGAGAGGTTATCTAATTCACCAGCTCTCTACTTAACGACATGTTCTTTCTGTTATAGTCTTATAATTGTCATCTAGTTTCTATAGGTCAGAAGTGAAGGACAAAAATTTTGCATAACAAAATATTTGTTGGAATTGACTCTGCTTAGTGTATAGTAGTATATAGTATATACATACCTTAGAGTGTGTTTGCTCAGTCATTGTTGTGTCCAACTCTTTGCAACATCATGGACTGTAGCCCGCCAGGCTCCTCTGGGATATCCCAGGCAAGAATACTGGAGTGGGTTGCCATTTCCTTCTCCAGGGGATCGTCCTGATCCAGGTATTGAACAGGTGTTTCTTTAGTCTGCTGCACTGGCAGGTAGATTCTTTACCACTAGTGTCACCTGGGAAGCCCATGCATGTTAGAGTGAAGTTGCTCAGTCGTGTCCAACTTTTTGCAGTCCCATGGACTGTAGCCTGCAAGGCTCCTCTTTCCATGGGATTTTGCAGGCAAAAACACGAGTGGGTTGCCATTTCCTTCTCCAGGGGGTCTTTCCCACCCAGGGATCAAACCCAGGTCTCCTGCATTGCAGACAGACTGGTTTACTGTCTGAGCCACCAGGGAAGCCCCTGTATCTTTGAGAAGCAACTATTTAATTCTAGAAAAGGATACAGCTCCTTTATGTCTATCAAAATTTGTTCACTCTACCTTGTCCCTTAGGCAACAAAACAAATGCTTACCTTTCTCAAACATTTTGTTACTTTTCTCCTAAAATATTGCATAGCTGAAATGCATGCTTTTTCCAGCTATAGTGTCAAAAAATGTATATTTTTATAGTCAGCAGATTGGCAACACTTCTTTGCCAGTTCAACACTTGGCAGAGAAAACACCCTTGTAAGTAATGCCCAAAGTTTCTTACTGCTTCGTTGTGTTAATAGGATTTTGGAGCAGAAAACACTGAGTTTATAGTATTTAAGAAAATGGGACCTGAAAACAAGGGTAGATAATTGAGTCTTAGACTTATATTGAACCACTTCCCACCCCACTCCCCACTCCCGCCCACCCAGAGGCACCAAGGGATGAAAAGTCAATCTAGAAAAGCATAGGGAGTATTTTATTTATTTCAGAGAGCTTCAGTGGAAACTCATTGGTATGGTAGAAACAGCCTGAAGTAGAACGTAGAACTGGGTTCCAAGAATTTGAAATTTGAGAGCTGGAATGAGATCTCCCTCAGTTTCTTTTTTATAAACGAGAAAGCTGAGGAGTCTCAAGTTGTCTCAGTGGCATGCTAAAAGTTTACAACTGCTGCACTGGTTCCTAGCTCTTAATATTTATCTTCAGATTTATTTTTGCTGTTGCTATATCAGAATGACTCTAGCTTTACTGACAGTGTATTTTTGAGTTATTGTGCTATTTTCATCTCACATACATTTTCATTAGAATTTATTGATGCCATTCTATTTCTAGGAGTAGGGTTGTAAAATGGAAATTGCTCATGCCATTGGAAAACTGCCATTGGAAAACTTCATATAGTAGAAGAATGTTGGGAAAACAGTCCAGTGTGTTTTCTACCGGGTGTCCTGGAAAGGAAATGCAGTTGCTGTGTAATATTGAAGCAGAGCATGAGGGGAAAAAAAATGAGATTCTTGGATGAGTATTTTAGAGGCTTAAATTAAGGTTTTACAGATAGTGTAAAGTTCCAATTTTCCAATAGTGCTTGACATCATTAACTCCAGCTCCTATCTGCTCCAACTTTTATTCTGATTCAGGTGCCTGGATAGAAGGAGCTCTCTGTTGTCCCTGGTCCCTGCTCAGCTCCTAACCAACTGTATGGCCTTTTGAAATCTTTCTTCATGCTATTTTGGAAATCTTCCTTTCCTCAGAAGAGGAAAATGAGGAGTTTTGGATTAGATGATATTCAAGGTGCTTATTCTTCCTCTCCCCTCTGAAAAATGTTTTCTGTAGTCTTTTAAAAAGTAATAGTGCCATCTTGTGTTTTAAGGTTTATGCCACTGTGATCCACAGTTGTAGATATGCAGTGAAATAAATTGTATCATGTTACTTTTGGCGTGGTTTGAGTTGGAAAGAAAAAATTTATATAGGTTTATGTTTTATTAAGATAATACTGCTTTTGATTCGGAGAAGGCAATGGCACCCTACTCCAGTACTCTTGCCTGGAAAGTCCCATGGACAGAGGAGCCTGGTAGGCTGCAGTCCATGAGGTCGCTAAGAGTCGGACAAGACTGAGCGACTTCACTTTCACTTTTATGCACTGGAGAAGGAAATGGCAACCCAGTCCAGGGTTCTTGCCTGGAGAATCCCAGGGATGGGGAAGCCTGGTGGGCTGCTGTCTATACGACTGAAGTGACTTAGCAGCAGCAGCAGCAGCTTTTGATTCAGGTAACTTAGGAAGCACTAGCATTATCTGGCATGGCATATAACAAGCATATAGTAGAAGCAGGTGGCATTAAGTGAAATTGAAATTTGCCTTTCCATTCATATTTTCTGCTGTTACGGAAAGGTTAGAGCTGGGGATATAAAAATTTTTACCTGTATCTTCTTTTTCTTGGTTTATCCAAATCCTTCACTGTAGTTTGCTACCAGTACATCAAAATTTATAGAATGTAGTTTAACTTTTTATTTTCTTAAGTTGAAAATACTTTCTCTCAGCGTACAAATAAAACATACCATGGACAGCTAGAGAGCTGTTTACACGCACAGGCAGGCACATGTGCTATGTGCTCAGTTGTATCTGACGCTTTGTGACGCCATAGACTGTAGCCTGCCAGGCTCCTCTGTCTGTGGAATTTTCCAGGCAAGGATACTGGAGTGGATACTGGAGTGCCGTTTTCTCTTCCACGGGATCTTCCCGACACAGGGATTGAATCCCATCTCCTGCATTGACATTTACCATTGAGCCACTTGGGAAGATACCATGGTACCCAAAAGAAACCATGGAGATTCAGAAACATGTTCACACACGCACACGCACACACACACGCACACGTACACACACACGCACACGCAGGCTCACACACAAAACAAAACTTATTTTGTAATCCTACCATCCAGAGAAATGCACTGTTGTATGGATATCCTTCTGGTGCTTTTTGAACTATGTATGCATAGACTTTCATGTTATTAACCATGTACAGGCTTTTTTGCCTCCCACCTCATCTCTTGACACTTTTCTCTGGTATTCTAGCTATATGAACTGTGTTCAGCCATGAATGAAGCATACAGTGCTTTTTGCCTTTTGATCCTTGTTATTCCAAGTGTCAGGAATTTTCTCTCTTTTCCCTAGCCTTCCCATTCTACTTTCTATCCATCCTTCATGTCATAAATCTCTCATTACCTTCTCCTCATCCCATCTTTGCATATGTTGGCATGGGAAGATTTCTTAGGAAATTTGAATAGAAGGAAAGCAAGTTGAAGAATGTAATGGATGATAGCACTTTTGTTAAAATACTGTTTTCTATAGATTTTTTATGAGTACATCTGTGTTTATTAAAATGCATAGGAAAAAAATCTAGAGGGATACATATCAGATCTCTAGAGCAGGCTGAGAGATTGGCAGTGGCGCTTAAGGGGGACTAGATTATCTGTAATAGTTTTTTTAATAGAGAAGAATGTTTTTATCTGTTACTTAAGCTAAATGTGTGTGTGTTTGTATGTGCACATTTTTTTTTTTTTAATGCCGGATAAATAGAGCTGCTATACCATTCTAAAGACCTAAGCAAATTAATGCCTTGCTCGTGAACTGGTGATCTAGCACATTAAGACCTCACTGGTGGAGTAATAAGTTATAAAGCTTGGACTTAAGTATGATAATGATGTTACTTTAAGGCCTAGGACAACTCAATCTACCATAGTACTTTGAAATCAGTAAGTCAGGTTTTTAGAAACTTGGCATGTAGTTTCAGACAGACTTCACAGAAAAATTTGAGAGCCTTCTTTTGTTCCAAGACAGCTCCGTGCTGGGTGCACACAGATGAGAAATATTGTTTGCCTTTAGAAGAGTTCACAGTATAGAAAATTCTACAGGTGATGAGATCATCTATCTGATAGTGCTTGTGGGAGAAGGGAGAAAAATGTTTTTGAGAATCTTATATTTCTGTCCCCATGATAAATGTAAACGAGTCTTAATTATTAGGAATTAACTTTCCTACATTTTACCCTCTGCATAGGACAAAAAGGCTGCATTGGAAAAGCAGCGGGAAGAAAGGATAGCCGAAGCTGAAATTGAAAACTTAACCGGAGCTAGACATGTAGAAAGTGAAAAACTTGCTCAAATATTGGCAGCTAGACAGTTGGAAATTAAACAGATTCCATCTGATGGGCACTGTATGTATAGAGCCATTGAAGATCAGCTGAAAGAGCAGAACGGCGTTCTGACTGTGGCTGCCTTAAGGTGTCAGACTGCTAACTATATGCAGAGTCATGTGGAAGACTTTCTGCCATTTTTAACAAATCCTAATACAGGAGAAATGTATACTCCAGGTAATTTATTTTTCTCTGCTACATCTTGTTGCTGTTGTAGCTGTGATGGTTATTAAGTAAAGTGGTTTCTGGAACTGAGAATGAAAAAAAAAAAGAAAGCCTGAATAGTCCTATGGGGGGAAAAGATCTCAACATTTAGGCAAAATTATTTTCTATGACTTTAGTAGATGATAGCACATTTTTGTTTATCAAGATCTTTTTAAGTACTTAACTATTTTGTAGTTGAAAATATTAATCAAGATAAAAATAGGAATAGGGTTCATAATACTAGTTTAAAAAGTGTGTAAATAAGTTCATATTTCACAAAGTTAAGCTTTGCCTAGTCTCTGCAAGTATTGGATCTGAAGACGATCAGTAGAGGATGGTTAGGAAAACTAATTCTTCCTTTTATCCTGTACTTTGGAAGATTTAATTTTATTCTTAATAAGTCATAACATTCAGGCAGAATTTGACTGCAAAACGTGCCTTATTAGTCTGTATAATATCTTTGATAGTTGAGAAGGTTTAAAAAAAAATGCACAACTAGCAAATAAAGGAGGAAACGAGTAAAAATTTGAAAAAGTTTCTGAAAGTGAAAGGGGAGTGAGTAAGGGAGAAAGTTAGTCCTTGAGATAAGACAGCAGACGTGGCAGTATCCCCTGAGAGTAAGTCATATGGTCAGGGTGGATTGAAGAGGGGAAAGCTGGGGTTGGCTTTTCCCCAGCTGTGCCAGTTGTAGGGCAGGGGAGAGGAGGTGATACCTCAGCTTGGTCAATCAAAGAAAAAGACAAAAGCTGTAATTATCCCCAGTCCTTCCGTCAGTGTTTATTGAGGGCCGCAGTGTGCTGATGTACTGTTCTCATCACTGGAGATATGAGACAGTGAATAAGACGGGCATATGGAACGTGTTTTCTCCTAGATGCCCATAATTTTTTTTCTCCTCCTCTAAACACCAAGGGTGTTAGTGTTTTTTTCTGACTTTAACTTTCTGTATAGCAGCAGTGAGTATGCTCAAGATATGCCATTATAAACTCTGAAGTTAGGTCTTTTACCTCCTCTCAAGACTGATACAGGAAGACCTTTTTTTGGCTAGAACAATAAAGTAAACATTTCCAAAATATGTAGGCACTATTTGATGTCATCAAATAGTCACTGGGAAAGGAGTTTCAACTCATTTGTACTTTGATTCTCTTCTCACATTTCTTATAGGGTTTTATAGTGAAGCCTGTTTTACAGAGGATGCATCTTTTAATCTTGTAGCATATTCTTTCAGATGCAGATTTGGATTTTACAATGTGAATGTGGTGACAATTTTAGGGTCAGTGCTTGGATCAAGAGAGAGGTAGGCTATAATTTAGTTGAGATTGCTAGACCTCAGGTTGAGAGAGAGAAACAGATGAATTGCTTTGCTCTTGGATGGGAAGATGGAGTGAGTTAAGTTGGATTTGGGAAATGGATTAAATTCTGGAGGATATATGTGGAGAAAGGAAGTTCGTAACTTGGGCAGTTTCATCAGGCATTGTGGGAGTTATAAAAGGGATCTAATATGAATTCTAAAAAGTGCTATATTCTGATCTGTTTCCTACAGAAGAGTTTGGAAAGTATTGTGATGATATTGTAAACACAGCTGCATGGGGGGGTCAACTTGAGGTAAGTTTGTTACTCATCGTGAAATTGTTAAATTATTTTTAAATCCCTTCTGTAGTTTCCAGACATATTTTTCAGGTGACCCAAATTTTTCTTTGACAATTCCTTTTCTTTATATATTTGCTATTTCTCTACTGATAAAACACTGATATAAGGAGTTAATATTCTTAGGCCTTTAATTTAATTACGTACCTTTGGGAACTGAAGCACTGTTTAATTTTAAATACCCCAGTGTTTGATCTGTGAGTTGGTGAAGCTAGTGTTGTCTGCATATTTCCATTTGTGATCTTGCTACAGGCAATATATTTGAGTTGATGGACTTATGAAAGTGAAGATTTTCTCAAATACAGTAAAATTTTACCCAAGTGGCTCAACTGATGAAAATCACTTTGGAAAATGTCAGAAATAGAAAACAATATTTTAATGTGAGATTACAGGTCAAATCCTACCATAACACATCTATTACAATTGTGTCTTGAGTTCCTAGTTGATACTGACTGATTTGAAAGCAGTATTTAATGCATTAAAATTTACTTGCAAGAAAATATGTTTAGTCATTTGTAGGGAGTTAATCATGATTTTTTTTTTAAAGCTCTAATTATTTGTTTTACTGTTATCTTTGTTTCATTAAAGGAAATTAAAACCCCCGAGTGTGCAGATGGTGATGAGGTAGCTTGGGGTGTTAGAAGTCAGGGAGTAACAGGGAAAGTCTGAGGGCTGGGTGCTGGTTCCTTCTACTTCTCAGTTTTCTGACTTTGGGGGAGTCAGCCAACCTCCTGAGCTCCAGTTTCCTGATTATTGAATGAGGATAATAAAACCCCATGTGTACGTGATAGTCCATTTGTATATATTAAACAAAGCAAAGGCTATATGCATTGAAGTTTGAAGCTAAAGTGCTACAATGGATGAATCTAGCAGTATTATTAATATTACTGTGTAATGATGATTGCTGCTGCCGCTGCTAAGTAGCTTCAGTTGTGTCCGACTCTGTGCGGCCCCATAGACGGCAGCCCACCAAGGTCCACTGCCCCTTGGATTGTCCAGGCGAGAACACTGGAGTGAGTTATCGTTCCCTTCTCCAGTGCATGAAGGTGGAAAGTGAAAGTGAAGTCGCTCAGTCGTGTCTGACTCTTAGCGACCCCATGGACTGCAGCCTACCAGGCTCCTCTGTCCATGGGATTCTCCAGGCAAGAGTACTGGAGTGGGGTGCCATTTTCTCTGGTAATGATGATTAGCCATCTCAAATAGTTTGTGGGTCTGAGTATTTCACTTCAAGAATTAAGTTTGAAGATAGGACATGATTGCTTCATCAAAGTGTTTTTCTTAGCAGTGCTATATTTGTACCTCTTCTCAGCCACCAGAGGGAACTTGTTTTATATGCCTTAATGTTTTATATGCCTCTCCTGGGTCTTCGAAACTTGGGAAGGCTAGCTTTGTGACTACATTAGGAGTAATTAAAGATGCTTGAACTTTTAATAAGAATCTCAAATCAATGTGAGTTCTAGAGACATAAGTGACTTTTTAAATTGGAAAAACCTTTAAACATCTTTTGAAGGACATTTTCTCTTAAATCATTTGTGAATTCATTTGAAATAAGAGTTGCTATTTTCACAATGGAGTAAATTTAAATTATTAAAGAGAAATTCTGTGTATGATTTCTGAAGACTTAGATGGGATGCTAAGATTTCCAGAGCTTGTTTTGCACCCTCCATTCCATGCCCTTTTACTGAGCTCTTGATGTGTATTAAGGAATAGAAGTAGATCCCTGCTCTGACTGGTTGCCCTGTTCATGCATCAACTCAGTAGTTTATGATTTGAATAAGATTTACCTCTATTTCTCTTACAAATATATATATATATATATATACTTTTCATTTTGTCTTTTATAGCTAAGAGCCTTGTCTCACATTTTACGAACACCAATAGAGATAATACAGGCAGATTCTCCTCCTATAGTAGTTGGTGAAGAATATCCAGAAGATCCATTAATACTTGTGTAAGTACCTAGAAATTCCTACTGTTAATATTTTTCATAATTAAGACAAACGGGATTATGAAAAATTTTAGGTTATGTTGATTAATCAAAACAAGTCTACTTTCAGCAGCATTAATTATGCTTATTTCATCTTAAAGGCAATTACAGAATTAGAAAGCATTGTTAAAATACATGGTTTAGATAATTGTTTAAACCTTTTGTGATTTATTCTTATGTATGTGTTAAGAATAAAGTCATTTCTAAAGGTTACAAAATTTGAGGATTATTTTTAATGTTCTTCTGGTTTGACATTAATAATGCTAAAAGTTTCAGCAAGTGTAAAAGCTGAAATACACTCATCTTGCCTTATTGTTTATTCTTTAGAGATTGTTTTCTTTATATTGTAAAAGTATTTTACATAATTGAGAGTTCTCTGAAACACAGCATGGAGAATTTGCCATCTCAGTCTTTTTTTTCACTCTAATGATTGTGTTTTACCGGACAAACTCAGCAGAGTTACTGAACCGTATTTTACTCACTGATGATGCTTTTTAAATGGTGTTAAAGTTTTAAGTAATGAAGTCTATTGAATGATACCCCTGTGAAGTGATTAATTCAGAGTGCTTGGTTTTAAATACATAAAACATTTATATACAGTGAAATACTTTTGTCTAAATTACTTATTTCTCCTTTTTTCATTTCAGTTATATGAGACATGCATATGGCTTAGGAGAACACTACAATTCTGTTACACGGTTGGTGAACACAGCTACTGAAAATTGCAGCTAGTCTATAAAATGTTGCTATTATGTCAGTGTGCTGATCTGAGTATTAATACCAAGTATTGGATTATTTTCAGTGTTTCTGAAAAAACACAACTACCTTAAATCAGTTTTATGGCAAAGCTACTAATAGGTTTTAAAAAAACGTGTCCGAGAGAAACTTTAACCAATGTCCCCTTAATGGTGTTTTAAAAACACTTGTAAGTTCTTTGTGAAGAATATCATTTATAGACCAAGATGGTACCCTGATTGTTGATATTTTTATTAAATATAAGATCTGAACATTCTATTCTGTGTTGAAGTTGTTAAAAAAATTTTTTTTTTCTCCTTATACTGAAAGCTTTCAGTAACCATATCAATGTAATTTTTTGTGAAGAAGTGAAATGACTCAGTCCCTTTGACATTGCAATAATGTGGTGATGGTGATAACAAATTTAATTAATGTTTATAAATAATTTGATTGCAGTAACATTGCTGTTGATGGGATTAGTGCTGTGACTTTTTTTAACATTTATTTTTAATTGGAGGATAATTGCTTTAGAACGTTGTGTTGGTTTCTGCCATATAACAACATGAATCAGCCCTAAGTATACATATATCCCTTCCCTCGGGAACCTCCCTCCCCTCACTGCCCTTCCCCCCCCTTTAGGTTGATGCTGTGACATTTTTGTAACTCCATCAAAGTGCAGCTAAGAAGGTTGCTTTAATAAAAATAAAAATAAGTCTTTTATTTGTATATAACTTTAAAAAATGCAGCACATTATTGTTTTTCTAATTCATTGATTATTCCTTGTTATTTCTCAACTTCAGAATGGTTGTGACATCATTTCTTGATTATCTTAACTATAAATTTTTATATTCTTTGTTGTACTTTCTCCATCACTACTCAGCTGCTTTGCTTTCCTTGCACCCTTTTCCACTGAGAAATAAGTTATTAGCTTCTGTTATTCTTTAACTTGTGCAAATTGAAGGAGTAGCAATTTGTAAATTTATAAAAGGGTCCAAGGCCAAATTTACTTCAAATTCTTCTTTTCCAATTTGTCTTATAAGGTCTCTCTTTTTGCTTCATTCTTTAGGATTAGGGAAAGCCTTTGTTACTATTATTTTATTAGCCTTATAAATTTCATCTTTCCTCAAATATTTGAAAATATTTGTTTCAAATATCTGGGAATTTTTATGTTATATATTTGGAGAAAGCTGAAAGCCACTATTGAGTCAAGATTGTATAATAAAATCAGTATAGTACTTTTCAGTTGAATGATTGGTCAGATCAGATTTTAAGTTATTTATAAAAATATTTTAAGAAGATGGTACACCCATATGTACAAATGTGTGTGATAATTTGTTATGTAAGGGGTTTTATGATAATGAGACCTTTTTGGTTTGATCTGTTTTTCTCAGATAAGTAACTAATAACATTTTACATCAAGTGTATATAAAGTTTGAATTTTTTCTCCATGAATGCAACTATTTTTTCTAAGTAAATACGGGGTTTTATGAGCTTCCCCAGTGGCTCAGTGGTAAAGAATCCACCTGCAATGCAGGAGATTTGGAGACCCGTGTTTGATCCCTGGGTCGGGAAGATCCCCTATAATGGGAAATGGCAACCCACTCCAGTAATCTTGCCTGCAAAATTCCATGGACAGAGGAGCCTGCTGGGCTGCATAGTCTGTGGTGTCAACAGAGTTGGACACAACTGAATAACTAAGTAACAACAACTGGGTTTTATAATATAGAAAACAGGGTATCAGTGTTATGTATTCAGCAGGTGACAGTGTGGGGAACTATTGAGCAGATAAGTGCTGCATGAAGGTTTTACATACTTGCAAAGACTAAGATCCACTCTGCCTGCTAAGCAGAATATATTCTGAACGCTGCTTGTTTTGTAATGCTGGATCTGGATTTTTTTTGCAAAGGAGGGGCGATGGGTAATCTGTTATTTTAAAATTAAAAGAGAAGCATTAAGCAATAAAATAAGATACAGTGAAATCTAGTTATTGTAAATTCCCACTATACTTAAAGTATTATAAAATAACTTATTGGCTATTTTTTTCTAGCAGGGTAAATAGAATTTTCTTGATTATAGGTATATTTTTAATTTTTAAATGGCCAATATGGTTACAGACAGGATTTGTATGTTTCAGCTTCTGTTCTTTCATAAAACTTGAGATAAAAATTATTTTAGCTGTGACCTAAAATTAAAGTCTGAAAAATGGCACATGTTAAGTTAAAAGCAGCATATACTAGTTTAGTTTGCTGTATGATGCTGATCTCATAGGAAAATCTGATAAGCTTTCTTTTGCCTGACTTAGAAAAGTATATGTCAGAGTTCTGGAATATGTCTAATTCAGTGAATTTTATCTGCTTAAGTATGTTTATAACATATAAAGCAAATAAGGATGTGTAACTATAGTTAACAGTACAGTTTTGTTCATATTATCTAATGTTTGCTAAAAGAAAAAATAAAAGATGAATTAAATGAGCATTGTTTAAATTGTTATTCTTTAATACTTTTAGAGTATAGAAGTAGAGAAAACTTTTTGAGAATCTTATTTAGTTTTTATTTTATCCTCATGTATAATTGAAAATAACAGATTCTAAATAAGGAAGGGCAAATTAGACTATCCAAAACTCTTGGATGTTAAAGAAAAATGAATACACATGAGTAAGAAAATGAAGCAGTAAGAAGGAAATCTGTGCAAGTTACTGTGGGCACATACTTGTTAATACATGGTCTTGGTAGAAGTTGTTAGGAACTAGCTGAAGCAATAGGGCAGGGTTTTGTTTTTTTGAAGTTTAATTTGTAATTTTATACTGTTTTTACTGTTACTGAACAAATGAGCTTTTTCTTCCTGTCTTGTGTATTTACATACATTGATTTTTCTAAGTCTTATTTGAAATATATCTTTCTCCATCTTGTGGAAAAGTAGAACTCACAGGGTTTCTAATGCTGTTTTTAAAGTCAGTTTCAGAAGCAGCAGTTCTCTATATTATCCCACCATGTTCCCTCCTACAAGGCCTTTGAACTGACACTTGAAGTTGGGTCCCACCTGCTTTACCTGGTTTATTGTCCTCCTGGTCTCAGCTTAAATAGCTCCGACCTAGGTAAGCTCCCCAGACTTCTCCCACTGGGTCTAGGTTGGGCACCCCAGGTCGTACATGTTACTTTCAAGTAACTTAATGATAGTTATTTACATTTAGTTGTTTATTATTGTTGTTATTATCTCCCCTTAGTCTTTAAGTGCTTAGAAACAAGGACCTCACTATTAAAATGTCTATCACATTGCTAGGCCTATATATTATAAAGTGCTTAAGGTTTGTTAATAGTTATAAGATCAATTCAGTGGATAGGATATGACTTTTAGGAGTTTCATTAGGCTAATAGACTGTTAAGAATAAAAGAGATAGTAACTTAGAATTATTCTTGGCTCACAGAAGGGCTGTCTTTTAATTTATATTATCCTTGGTGAATTCTTAAGTCTTCTGGTTAGTTGAAAAATGGAACCCAAGAGAGTTTTCCCTTTTTAAAACTTATGATAGTGTGTTACAGTTAATTTACCTTCCTGTGTCGATTAGGACAATCTGATTTTAACAAACCTAAAAAATAATAACTTCTGAAATAAGTGTGGGTATGTGTGTGTGCTCAGTTGTGTCCGACTCTTTACGACCCCATGGACTGTAGCCCACCAGGCTCCTCTGTCCATGGAATTTTCTAGGCAAGAACACTGGAGTGGGTTGCCATTTCCTCCTGCAAGGGATCTTCCTGACCCAGGGGTTGCTGAAAATAAATATACAGACCCAAAACAAATAAAAAGCTTTGTTAATATACTGACCAGGAAGAAGTTTATGATTGTCTTCTTTCAGTATACTTGGGTGACTAACATGGCTTACTGAAACAAATTACTGCTTTTGCACAAGGCTGCTGAATTTATTAATTTTTTTTTAACAGGAATGACTTACAGTCTTGCTCTTGGTTTTTTTAAAAAAATACCAAGCCCTGCCTTCTATAAGGACTAAGTAAGTCCACTTACATAAAGAATTTAGCACACTGCCTAATATGTAATAAATGCTCAGTAAAAGTAGTTATTTTTTGTGCTGTTTCATGTAGACATTTTAATAGAAATCTTCAGCTTTTGTTAACTCTCAAGTGTGCAAGCACTACTCTTGGGACTTAGGTGCTAACACCATGTAGCACTGAGGCACTAGGGACATAGAAATGAACAAGACAGGTCACTTTTTTCATGAAGCCTTTAGTTAGCTTCTCCCACTTCTGCCAGATCTTTTGCTTGAGCTTCTCTGAATTCTGGGGTAGGCACAGCACCAGACACAAAAGCAACACAGATGGCTTCCGCAGCTTCTATAATTAGCTAAAGTCAAACTGTATGGTTCCCAGTTGGTCTTTTTCTCTGATTGAGCCCTGAAAAGAATTTGGTACGGTAACAAAATACTTAAACCATGAAATGAGCTTTGGGACTCGGGTGTAAGTTAAAAAGGCCTTGAAGAGATTGTTAGCAGGAGCCTCATGTTGGTAAGGAATATGAGGAAAATATTATTAGAATTTGGAAGAAAAGTAATTTCTGTTACATAGAAGAAGAAAGTTTAATAATGATGCCAGTAAGCATTAACATGGAAAATAAGTATATCTTATCAGCTGGGTGATCTCCCTGAGGAGATTTCTAGAGAGTATTATAGGTGTTATCTGGGTTTTTCTAGATGGAGGCAAGCAAGAGGAAAAATTATTAAATATAAATGAGCTGCAAATTTGGGGGGTTTGAAAAGCAAAGCAAAACTTTCTCATTCTTAGCCACTCCAGACAGTTCAGTTCAGTTCAGTCGCTCAGTCATGTCTGACTCTTTGCAACTGCATGGACTGAATGCAGTCCACCAGGCTTCCTTGTCCATCACCAACTTCTGGAGCTTGCTCAAACTCATGTCCATCCAACCATTTCACCCTCTGTCATCCCCTTCTCTTGCTTTCAGTCTTTCCCAGCGTCAGGGTCTTTTCCAGTGGATCAGGTGGCCAAAGGATTGGAGTTTCAGCTTCAGCATCAGTCCTTCCAGTGAGTATTCATTACCGATTTCCTTTAGAATTGACTGGTTTGATCTCCGTGCAGTCCAAGGGACTCTCAAGAGTCTTCTCCAACACCATAGTTCAGAAGCACCAATTCTTTGGCACTCAACTTTCTTTATAATCCAACTCTCACATCCATACATGACTACTGGAAAAACCATAGCCTTGACTAGACGGAACTTTGTTGGCAAAGTAATATGTCTCTGCTTTTCAATATGCTGTCAAGGTTGGTCATAGCTTTTCTTCTAAGGAGCAAGCGTCTTTTAATTTCACGGCTGCAGTCACCATCTGCAGTGATTTTGAAGTCTAAAAAAAATAAAGTCTGTCACTGTTTCCATTGTTTCCCCATCTATTTGCTATGAAGTGATGGGACCGGATGCCATGATATTAGTTTTCTGAATGTTTTAAGCCAGTTTTTTCACTCTCCTCTTTCACTTTCATCAAGAGGCTGTTAAGTTCTTCGCTTTCTGCCATAAGGGTGATGTCATCTGTGTATCTGAGGTTATTGATATTTCTCCCCGCAATCTTGATTCCAGCTTGTGCTTCAGCCAGCCAGACAGTAAATGATGGTAAAATTAAGGAGTAAGTTTCAGATAGAATCTGTCTGCAATGCAAGAGAGCTGGGTTCAATCCCTGGGCTGGAAAAGTGCCCCTGGAGAAGGGAATGCCCAACCACTCCAGTATTCTTGCCTGGAGAATTCCACGGATGGAGGAGGCTGTTGGGCGACAGTCCATGGGGTCGCCAAGAGTCGGATATGACTGAGCAACTAAGACTTTAACTTTCAGATAGAGACCAAATCTGGGAACTGTCAGGAAAATGAACTCCAAAGATGAAGCCTAGGGCATGACTGTGAAACCCTTTGTTAGGATCTCAGAAATATTAAAGGCATTTCCTAATCAGCAGATGAGAGAGCTTCTAAAATTCTTACTGTACCACAGTAGTTTCATTTGGGAACCTATAATAGAGAAAGGCTATTGCAAAGAGTTTTGGGATGTGGCTTTTGTCTGATGGAGTGAATTATGAACTGTTTCAAGGCAAAATTTTTTAAAGGGATTGATTGTATCAATTTGGGTCAAAAGCGACAGTAAAAAATGAAAAGATAAGCTTTTATACATTGCTGGTAGGAATATAAACTGATGAAGGCACTTTGGTAAACAATCGGGTAGTTCCTGAAAGGGTACCATTTGACCTATCCTAGGTATACGCCCAAGAAAATTGTACAAAGCACTGTTTGTAGTAGCCAAAAAGCAGAAACAATCTAAATGTCCATCAACTGATAAGTGGGTAAATAAATATAGGACGGAGTATTTTTATTCAATAAAAAGGACTGAGGTACTGGTACATGCTGTAACTCTGGATGAACCTTGAGAGCATTAGGTTGAGTGAAAGACACATGTTCTTATCATATAAAATGTTTGGACTAGGCAAACATAGAGATAGAAGGGAGATTAGTGGTAACCTAGGGTCTGGGGTTGGTCGTTCTGGTGGCTCAGCAGTAAAGAATCTGCCTGCAATGCAGGAGACCTGGGTTTAATCCCTGAATCTAGAAGCTCTCCTGAAGAAGGGAATGGCACCCACTCCAGTGTTCTTGCCTGGAGAATCCTCTGGGCAAAGGAGCCTGGAGAGAGAAGGAGAAATTAAAAATGTTTACCAGATTTTCTAGGTTAGGGAAATTAATTAAAAAAAAAAAAAGCAGTAGTAGATTGTATTGGCCTGTTTACCCATTTAAAGCAGGAAAAAAATGACCCATTTAGACAGTGTCAGCTGGGGTCCTAGCCATGCAGCATTACTTTAGAGGAGATGAGTATTATGAGATTTCTTTTTTAAAACAAAGTTTTATAATTTGTTCAGATAGTAACATCATGATTGTTCTTAGGAAACTAAAAGAGTATCAAAATAAAGACATTGGAAAATAGGTTTGGAAAGTTTGGAAGAGATATTTCAATAAAAAGAGCAGTGATTAAGTACCTAAAAAAATGATGATTCTAGCAATTGGAACTCTATTAATCAGCACCTTTTATTTTAGTGTTATGATGATACTGATGTTCATTATAATAACCTGTATAAATTTAATGATTCTTCTTTGCACTTGCTTCGCCATCTTATTTGGAAAAGCTCCCGTCTCTGATAGCACCCTTGCAGTGAAGCCTTCTCAGGTTACTCTAAAATTGCAAACTCCTTACCTGTTTTATTATTTTTTTCTGTAGCATCTAATGCCATCTAACACCTTACTTATTTGCTTGTTTTTTCTCCTCCTTCTAGAATGTAATTTCATTGAGATATTTTTGTCATTTTAATTCATTCTTTTATCCCTAGTGGAACAGTGTCACACATAGTAGGTACTTCTAAATGTTTGTTGAATGAATAAAGGGAATTACAGAGGAAGATGGAATTGTGTTCTGAGTACTTTGAATTCAGAATGCATTTTATAGTGTTCAAGTTTTTGGAAATGAGCCCTCCAGATGTGGTACATATGTAGTCCAAATGCCTCCAAGCCTCATAACTAGCCCAAATGGGGTTCTAATCAAATATCTTTGCCCTTATCTCTTTTCCCTTACTCTTTTGCCTTTGTCTTAATCATTCATTTGGAAATTTTCAAAGATTATACAAAAAATAGTAATAATATAGTGAAGCCCTATTACCTATTACTGAGCATTAATAATTACCAATGTTTGGTCAATCTTATTTGATCTATTTTTTCCATTCACTTTTCTGCCCCACTTATTAAAAAAGAATTCACCTGAAAATTCAGATGCATTTCTAAATGTTAGGTACATTTTAAGAAAATAGTACTACCATGTCATTATTATACATAACAAAATTAGTAATTCCTGTTATCTGATACATTGTCCATGATCACATTTCCTCAGTTGACTCTGAAATATTTTTATTCAAATCAGGATCTAAACAAGAGTCACAGATTGCATTTGACTGTTGTTTTTCTTAAGTCTCATTTTTCATAACAGTTTCCCCATCTTTTTATTAATGACATAACTTGTTGGTTAAATATTGTATATAATTTGCATTATAGAATTTCCCAGTTTGGGGATTTGGCTGACTGTTTCCCTGAGATTAATTTAGCTTTTTTCTATTCCTCATATTTTCTGTAAATGGTATTTAGATATAGAAGCATGATTAAACTCAGATTCAAGAATATTTAATATTGATACTGTGTAATTTTTATTGTATGACACCATGATAAACCTAAAAACAATATATGATTTTCTCAATTTTAGTGATGGTAAAATTGATTAGTAGGTAATTAACCTGATTTCATACCTGGAAAGTTCCCTGTCAACCTCTCACCTAATGCATTTAGCATCCAATTATCTTTATATATATATATCCATTATTTCATTAGTTTTGCAAAAATGGTGATTTTTCTAAATCTATTTTTTTTCTTCCTCATTTATTGGCTTCAATTTTTCAATGAGTAAGAACTTTATTAGGTTATACAAAAATATGATTTGTACTGGAAAAGCAGACTAAGTGCTTTGTTTTTTTTCCATTTATTATTTTTCAGTCTTAAGAGTTGGTTCCCCAGCAACTTCCAATGTAATCAGAGGCTTTCTTTTATTTTTATGATACCATTAGCTCTAGATTTTAATTTATTTTGGTCCATTCGTCATTCTTTGTGATTCTCAAATTTTCCCATTTTAGACTCGTGGAAGCCCACTTGTATGTTCTTTTGATGTGATCTCATTAGTCCTTGGTAATGTCATGTTTCTGGTATAAGATATTCTAGGCTCATCTTGTACATTTCCTGCCCTAAACCTGGAATCAGTTATTTTCCTTCCCTACCTTTTACACAGGAAATTATCCAGTGCTCCCACCTTCAGCATGATAGATCTCAGAATGTTTTTGTTTCCATGACACACCAATTCTGCAATTAGAGATTCCAAAGATGGGTAATAAGGAACCTGTCTCTCTTCCATACCCATGGCTGAAAGGTTGTTAATGAGAGCACTGAAGGGTGGTAAAAACACTAAAATCATTACCTTAAATGGAAAGAACATAACAAAGATGCCCTCAGTGTTAGAAAAACTGCCAGGCCTGAAGACACTGTGCCTTCAGAATAACCAAATTTCCAAAGTGTGCCCAGAGATAAGCAACTTGACCCAGGTGAGAAACAGCATTATCTTTTTCAACTAAGGGTGGAAAGAGAGGATAGGAAGAGAAAAAAGAATTAAGAGAAGAAGGCTTCAATCACTGGAGACTTAGTTCCCTGGAGAATTAATGTGGATGGTTGCTGGAACAGCATCAGATGGTTTTCTCTTTTAGTGAATTACATATGGTAGGGGGAGATGTTTCAATTTATTCATATGCTCTGTGGCCCAGGGTTAGGCCTCTGCAACACTTATTTTTCTGGAGTCTGTCATTTGGAGAGGGCTTGGGAGCCTGGATCTACTTGTCTACCTTGGGGCTCCATCTCAAAGTGAGTTTGAAGATCCCCGAGAGGCTGTACACCCTGAGGACTATCCTGAAGCTGTTGCTTATGGAGTGAAGAGAGATTTCTGATATTAGAGGGGAGTTCTTTTCAATTTCCTAGAGCAGGCTACACTTTGAAATGGAGTATTGGCAGGAAATGGGAAGGACAACATGGATTTCTTATGAAGTAGTCTTTAAAAGAAACTTAGCATTTTAAATAAAGAATATCCTTTGTAAAGAGCAACAGAATGGATCCCAGATGCTTGTGTTAAGTATTTCTAATGAACGACATTTCTGGGAAACTCCAGCTGCTAAAAATCTTAAAGTTGGGAGAAGGCAAGGGATATTAACTTTGTAGTTTTCTTTTTGTTCATTTCTAAACTGTCATCAGCACTGAATCTCTCACCAGCTAAGTAATAGTAATTCATTATAGTTCATTAGTTTTGAGTTGAGAGTTGCTAACAACAACTCTTACTTTCTTACCTTCACCTACTTCATTTCTTAGCTTTACAAAATTATTTGAGTTTGTAATCTGTGCCCATGTCTTTCCAAGAAATAGGGAAATACTCCAAAACTCCCCCTTTAATAACTTCCAAAAGTACCTTTGAGTTACAGAACGACAGTAAAGATTTGGACTTTCCTAATGTGACAGAGGAGTTTTATGCAAAAGAATTTGGAATTTGAGTGAGCCAATTCTTCACCTATGGGTGATTTTTTTTTTTCCATTAGAGTAACAGTCCATTTGTTCTTAAGAAATCACAATTTTGACTTCCTTATATAACTGCTTTTAGTTCTTTTCTTGATAAGTCCCTTTTAAATATCAATCTTCATCACCTTCCAAATATAAATTATTAATATGTTTAGTTTCTTCATAGTTACCTTTGAAATGTACCTTTGTTTCTTTTTTGATTAATTTTTGCTGGAGTATAGTTGATTTACAATGCTGTGTTATTTTCTGATGGACTGCAAAGTGAATCAGTAATACATATACATATATCCACTCTTAGATTCTTTTCCCATATAGGTCATTACAGAGTACTGAGTAGAGTTCCTTGCGCTATACAGTAGATACTTACTAGTTATCTGTTTTATGTATAGTAGTGTGTATGTGTCAGTCCTAATCTCCCAATCTTTGTTTATTTTTCATCAGCTACAGTCTTTTTATTCTCCACTTGGTAAGATGGCAGTGTTAGCATCTGTAATCTACTTTCAGCTCACGTTTTCTCTTCCTCTTCGCAAATTATAAACTTCTTACTTTTATGAGGTGTATAGTATTTACAGTGTACCCAGTTATAACCATGATTAAATCTTTGTCTCGGAGAATTCTAAAATTCTAAAATGTATATTGTTAATAAGTAAGTATCATTTTGTTCAGTGGCTCAGTTGTGTCTGACTCCCTGCGACCCCATGGACTGCTGCATGCCAGGCTTCCCTGTCCTGCACTGTCTCCTGGAGTTTGCTCAACCTCATGTCCGTTGAGTCAGTGATGCCTCCAACCATCTTGTTCTCTGTTATCCCCTTCTCCCACCTTCAGTCTTGCCCAGCATCAGGGTCTTTTCTAATGAGTCAGCTCTTCGCATCAGGTGGCCAGAGTATTGGAGCCTCAGCTTCAGCATCAGTCCTTCCAATGAATATTCAGCGTTGATTTCCTTTAGGAAATGTACATGGAGCCAATCAAAGTACTATGATTATATTTTCGTCCTTATATACTGATTTTGTTACCTTGGAGTTCCTAATGTCTTTTACTTATTCTTGTACCTTTTTCCTTTGTCATGGCCTCATTTTGAACTCGATCATATTACATATCCTATCAAATGTGCTTTTTCCTTGAGTGACTTCCTTCCAGGAGCCTCCATCCTCCTGCCCCAGTTTAAGCTAATCTAGGTTAGGTGGATACTTCCTGCTCGAATATCCTTGTACATTTCTCCTGAATTGGAATCAGTGTTTCCTGTAACCATATTTTCTTCTTTTTTTTGGTTTACTCACTTATTTTCTAGAAATAATTCTCCAGGCATCATCCCGATCTGCGTGTATCCTAAGTCTCATATCTAACTCTTTGTGACCCCTTGCACTGTAGCTCGCCAGGCTACTCAGTCCATGGGATTCTCCAGGCAAGAATATTGGAGTGGGTGGCCATGCTCTCCTCCAGGACATCTTCCCAACTCAGGGATGGACCCTGAATCTCTTGTCTCCTGCATTGACAGGCAGGATCTTTACCACTAGCACTACCTGGGAAGCCCCACCCTAGACTAGGTATGTGGTAATTAGATTTTTTGAACTCTTGCATATTTGAAAACATGTGTATTCTTCTCTCCTGTTTGATTAATAGTTGTTTAGTAAAGAGTATAGATTGTAAAATATACTTCCGCAGGTAAAAAAAGATGATGAGTCTGATCATTAGTTTGTCTTCTTATGGCTCCCTTGTTACTTTCCTCCTCATCCTTTGACTATTAGGAGAGACTCTAAATTTTGACTTCCCAGCTCAGTTTCCTTTAACAGGGTGTTGGCTCAGTTCAGCTCTTAACTTTTAAAGAAGAAATCACATATTACTTTTAAAGAAGAATTCAGCTGATAGAAATTAGGCTTTTTGTGGTCCATCTTTAAAGTGCTTTACAAACTTGCAGGCTAATGGCATTATTGTTTGACTGTTATGAACTAGCCAATATTTTCCATATAGAATCTCCAATGTTGTGGACTTTTGGAAAAAAATGTATTTCCCTTTTATAATGGGTGTTGAAGAAGCATCTCAAATAAAATGTGCTAGAAACCCTCAAATGAGGGGTAGAGATTATTTACACAGTTCTTCTCCAGGGGTTCTTCCCAACCCGGGGATTGAACCTTCTGAGCTACCAGGGAAGCCCATTCTAGAACCACCTCAAATGTGCTAGAAATCCACAAATGATAGATAGAGATTATTTACACATTTCAGAAATATTGCTCATTTTGCCAGCAGCTAACAGAGAAAACAAAACTTTCAGAAAAGAGAGCGCTTGGAGAGCTGAAAAGAGCCCTGGATGAGTATCTGGAAGTCCTGGGTACTTCAACCTGTTCAGCTATTCACCACTAAACATAGGTATTTAATCTTCAGTTCAGTTCAGTTACTCAGTCATGTCCGACTCTTTGCGACCCCATGAATCGCAGCACACCAGGCCTGCCTGTCCATCACCATCTCCCGGATTTCACTCAGACTCACGTCCATCGAGTCATTGATGCCATCCAGCCATCTCATCCTCTGTCGTCCCCTTCTCCTTCTGTTCCCAATCCTTCCCAACATCAGAGTCTTTTCCAATGAGTCAACTCTTCACATGAAGTGGCCAAAGTACTGGAGTTTCAGCTTTAGCATCATTCCGTCCAAAGAAATCCCAGGGCTGATCTCCTTTAGAATGGACTGGTTGGATCTCCTTGCAGTCCAAGGGACTCTCAAGAGTCTTCTCCAAGACTACAGTTTAAAAGCATCAATTCTTTGGCACTCAGCTTTCTTCACAGTCCAACTCTCACATCCATACATGACCACTGGAAAAACCATAGCCTTGACTAGACGGACCTTTGTTGGCAAAGTAATGTCTCTGCTTTTGAATATACTAACTAGGTTGGTCATAACTTTTCTTCCAAGGAGTAAGCATCTTTTAATTTCATGGCTTCAGTCACCATCTGCAGTGATTTGGGAGCCCAAAAAAATAAAGTCTGACACTATTTCCACTGTTTCCCCATCTATTTCCCATGAAGTGATGGGACCAGATGCCATGATCTTCGTTTTCTGAATGTTGAGCTTTAAGCCAACTTTTTCACTCTCTTCTTTCACTTTCATCAAGAGGCTTTTGAGTTCCTCTTCACTTTCTGCCATAAGGGTGGTGTCATCTGCATATCTGAGGTTATTGATATTCCTCCTGGCAATCTTGATTCCAGCTTGTGCTTCTTCCAGCCCAGCATTTCTCATGATGTACTCTGCATGTAAGTTAAATAAGCAGGGTGACTATACAGCCTTGACATAGTCCTTTTCCTATTTGGAACCAGTCTGTTGTTCCATGTCCAGTTCTAACTGTTGCTTCCTGACCTGCATATAGGTTTCTCAAGAGACAGGTTAGGTGGTCTGGTATTCCATCTATTTCAGAATTTTCCACAGTTTCTTGTGATCCACACAGTCAAACGCTTTGGCATAGTCAATAAAGCAGAAATAGATGTTTTTTTGGAACTCTCTTGCTTTTTCGATGATCCAGTGGATGTTGGCAATTTGATCTCTGGTTCCTCTGCCTTTTCTAAAACCAGCTTGAACATCAGGGAGTTCACGGTTCACGTATTGCTGAAGCCTGGCTTGGAGAATTTTGAGCATTACTTTACTAGCATGTGAGATGAGAGCAATTTGTGTGGTAGTTTGAGCATTCTTTGTCATTGCCTTTCTTTGGGATTGGAATGAAAACTGACCTTTTCTAGTCCTGTGGCCACTGCTGAGTTTTCCAAACTTGCTGGCATATTGAGTGCAGCACTTTCACAGCATCATCTTTCCAGATTTGAAATAGTTCTACCGGAATTCCATCATGTCCACTAGCTGTGTTCGTAGTGATGCTTTCTAAGGCCCACTTGACTTCACATTCCAGGATGTCTGGCTCTAGGTGAGTGATCACACCATTGTGACTGTCTGGGTCGTGAAGATCTTTTTTGTACAGTTCTTCTGTGTATTCTTGCCACCTCTTCTTAATATCTTCTGCTTCTGTTAGGTCTAGACCATTTCTGTCCTTTATCGAGCCCATCTTTGCATGAAATGTTCCCTTGGTATCTCTAATATTCTTGAAGAGATCTCTAGTCTTTCCCATTCTGTTCTTTTTCTCTATTTCTTTGCATTGATCACTGAGGAAGGCTTTCTTATGGGCCTCATTTTCTGCTTTCATTTATTCAAAGCCACACTTAAGTGTTGAGTACCATCTGTGTCTCAGGTAACTTAGCAATTAAAAGCAGATGAAAATACCTGCCTTCATGAAGCTTATGCTGTAGTCAGAAGAGATGCAAGAAACAGACTGCAGAACAAGTCGGAATGTGAGATAGTGATTAGTGCTAAGGAAAAAAATATAACAGAAAAAGCAGGCAGGACACAATGCAGCTTTCAGGTGAAATGCTGTAAGAGTCCTTGTGGTCTTCATAACTTGGTCATGCTTATGTCATAGTTCAAAGATGGTAATTTTTACTCTTAACAATTTTCTATAAAATCCAGGAATGTGTTTTTCTAAAGTTAATTAGAATTCTTTTTTGTGTTGCTGCAGGTTGTAGTTATATTAATAATGATTGAAACTCCCCCTATGATATATGATACACTTACATGGCATTAAAATAGTCTTGAAATTTAAGTTCCTAATTCAAAAGTAATGTTTCAAAATTTTTGTACCATTTTGAGTATGAGATAGAATAGCAGCATCCCCCATATATTGAGAGCTGGCACAATACTAGGAAGGAAGTTTTCAAGGAAGTTATTATCACTGATATGATAATAAAATTTATGACTCAGAAAGAGATTAAGTCGCTTTTCAAGGTCAACCATTGAATACATGTATTAAATGAAGTCTCTTGAGGTGCTCTCAGCTCTGTTGTTTTATTATTTTATACACTTAGGAAACCTGAGTTGTCGGAAGATGGCAGTTTTAAATACTATTAATACATATATTGTGCCAACTCCGTTTTACATGTCCATTCTTTTGACAGATACTTAGCATTCATCATCTTGTGTCTGTGCTGGTCCTGAGGATACAGATATGAAAAGAACAAGGTCTTTGTCTTCACATTTGAGAATTAAATGTTAATATATAAAAAACTCAGTACTTGACATTGGATCTATTAAATAAATTAGTGTTGCTGTTAAAATTATTATCATCTTTATGATCTGACTAGCAACACAAGGCTTGGAGAAGGCAATGGCAGCCCGCTCCAGTACTCTTGCCTGGAAAATCCCATGGACGGAGAAGCCTGATAGGCTGCAGTCCATGGGGTCGCTAAGAGTCGGGCACGACTAAACGACTTCACTTTCACTTTTCACTTTCATGCATTGAAGGAAATGGTAACCCACTCCAGTATTCTTGCCTGGAGAATCCCAGGGACAGAGGAGCCTAGTGGGCTGCAGTCTATGGGGTTGCACAGAGTCTGACACGACTGAAGCGACGTAGCAGCAGCAGTAACAACACACGGATAAGTGGGACCAGAGTCTTTAGAGAATACAGACTTTATCTCTTTTTTCTTTGGTAATTGACTTGTGAAACTGGAAATTTTCAAATTGCTTCTAATGACTTGAAAGAAATAGTTGATGTCCTATAGTTTATTTTGTATTTTTGTTGGAGTATAATTGGTTTACGGTATTCTGTTAGTTTCTGTTGTACAACAAAGTGAATCAGCTATATGTATACATACATCATCTTGCCTTAGACCTCCGTCCCTCCCCCATCCCGCCCATCTGTATCATCAGGGACACTGAGCTGAGCTAGCTCCAGGTTCCTACTAGCTATTTTACATATGTAGTGTATATATGGAGAAGGCAATGGCAACCCACTCCAGTACTCTTGCCTGGAAAATCCCACGGGCGGGGGAGCGTAGTGGGCTGTAGTTCATAGGGTTGGGAAGAGTCGGACGCGACTGAGCTACTTCACTTTCACTTTTCACTTTGATGCACTGGAGATGGCTATGGCAACCCACTCCAGTGTTCTTGCCTGGAGAATCCCAAGGACGGGGGAGCCTGGTGGGCTGCCGTCTATGGGGTCGCACAGAGTCGGACACGACTGAAGTGACTTAGCAGCAGCAGCAGCAGCAGCAGTGTATATATATGTCAGTCCTAATCTCCCAATTCATCCAGCCCCGCCCACCCCGCCTTTGTATCCACACGTCCGTTCCCTATGTCTGTCTCTGTTCCTGCCCTGCAGATAGGTTTATCTATATCATTTTTCTAGATTCCACATTAATATAAGATGTTTGTTTTTCTCTTTCTGACTTATTTTACTTTGTATGACAGGCTCTGGTCCATCAACATCTCTACAAAGGGTCTGATTTCATTCCATTTTATGGTTGAGTAGTATTCTGTTGTATATATGGACCACAACTTCTTTATCCGTTCATGGACATTTATGTTGCTTACATGTTCTGGTTATTGTAAATAGTGCTGCCTTGAATACTGGGGTATATGTTTCTTTTTGCATTGTGGTTTTCTCGGGGTATACGCCCAGTAGTGGGATTGCTAGATAATATAATAGTTCTAGCTTTTTAGTTTTTTAAGGAACCTCCTTTCTGTTCTCCATAGTGGCTGTATCAGTTTACATTCCAACCAACAGTGCAAGAGGATTCCATTTTTTCCACACCCTCCAGCATTTCCTGTGTGTAGATTTTTTTTCTTGTATGTAGATTTTTTTTGATGATGGCCATTCTAACCAGTGTGAGGTGATATCTCATTGTAGTTTTGATTTGAATTTCTGTAGTAGTTGGTGATGTTGAGCATCTTTTCATGGGCCTCTTAGCCATCTGTATGTCTTCTTCAGTGAAATGTCTAGTTAGATCTTCTGCCTATTTTTTTCCTTGGGTTGTTTGTTTTGGTATTGAATTGCATGAGTTTTTTGTATATTTTGGAGATTAATCCCTTGTCAATTTCTTCATTTGCAAGTATTTTTTCCCATTATGAGAGTTGTCTTTTCAACTTGCTTATACTTTGCTGTGCAGAAGTATAAGCAATTAGATCCCATTGGTTTATTTTTATTTTTATTATGCTAAGAGGTGGGTCAAAAAAAATCTTGATGTAGTTTTTATCAAAGAGTGTTTTACCATTGTTTTCATCTTAGAGTTTTTATAGTCTCTAATCCTTTTTGAGTTTATTTTTTGTGTATTAAGCAGTGTTCTAGTTTCATTCTTTTACATGTACTTCTCCAGTTTTCCCAGCACCACTTTTTAAAAAAATTAATTTTTTGCTTTTTAATTTATTTTTAATTGAAGGGTAATTGCTTTGCAGAATTGTGTTGGTTTCTGCCAAGCATCAACATGAATCAGCCGTATACATAGGTATACCTATGTCCCCTTCCTGTTGAAGCTCCTCTCCTCCCACCCATCCCACTCCTCTAAGTTGTCACAGAACCCTGGATTTGAGCTCCCTGATTCATCCAGCAAATTTCCACTGGCTCTCTAATTTTACATATAATAATGTTTGTCTTAATGCTACTCTCTGAATTCGTACCCTCCTCTCCTTCCCCCGTGTCCACAAGTCTGTTCTCTATGTCTGTGTCTCTGTTGCTGCCCTGCAGGTAGGCTCATCAGTACCATCTTTTTAGATTCCATGTCTATGCATATGTAAAGTCTCTTCGTGACTTTATATAATAGGCTCTAGGTTCATTCACCTCATTAGAGCTGAATGAAATGTATTCCTTTTTCTGTCCAAGTCATGTTGTGTATATGTACCATAACTTCTTTATCTATTCATCTTTCTAGGTTGGACATCTAGGATGCTTCCATGTCCTGGCTATTGTAAATAGTGCTGTGATGAACATCAGTGGTACATGTGTCTTTTTCAATTATGGTTTCCTCAGAGTCAGACATGACTGAGTGACTTCACTTTTTCACTTTTCACTTTCATGCATTGGAGAAGGAAATGACAACCCACTTCAGTGTTCTTGTCTGGAGAATCCCAGGGATGGGGGAGCCTGGTAGGCTGCTGTCTATGGGGTCGCACAGAGTCAGACAATGACTGAAGGGACTTAGCAGCAGCATCATCATCAGGGTATATGACAGGTAGTGGGATTATTGGGTCATATGGTAGTTTTATTCCTAGTTTTTAAAGAAATCTCCATGAACTCTCCATAGTGGCTGTATTGATTTCATTACCACCAACAGTGCAGTACAGTTCCCTTTTCCCCACACCCTCTCCAGCATTTAGTTTGTAGATTTTTTGATGATGAACAGTCTGACTGGTGTGAGGTGATATCTCATGGTAGTTTTGATTTGCATTTCTCTAATAATGAGCTTTTCATGTGTTTATTAGCCATCTGTATATCTTTTTTTGAGAAATGTCTATTTAGGTCTTCTGTCCCAAACTTTTTGATTGGGTTGTTTGTTTTTCTGGTATTGAGCTGAATGAGCTGCTTGTATATTTTGAAGATTAATGCTTTGTCAGTTTCATTTGCTGTTATTTTCTCTCATTCTAAGGGATGTATTTTCACCTTGTTTATAGTTTCCTTTGCTTCCAGCACCAGTTATTGAAGAGACTGTCTTTTCTCCATCGTGTATTATTGCCTCTTTTTGTCATGGATCAGGTGACTGTAAGTCTGTGGGTTTATCTCTGGGCTTTCTATCCTGTACCATTGATCCATATTTCTGTTTCTGGGCCAATACCATACTGTCTTGATGACTGTAGCTTTGTCGTATAGTCTGAAATTGGGGAGCCTGATTCCTCCAGCTCCACTTTTCTTTCTCAAAATTGTTTTGTCTATTCTGGGTCTTTTGTGTTTCCATACAAACTGTAAAATTTTTGTTCTAATTCTGTGAAAAATGGCACTAGTAATTTGATAGAGATTACATTGACTCTGTAGATTGCTTTAGGTAGTATAGTCATTTTCACAATATTGATTCTTCCGATCCAAGAACATGGTATGTATGTCTCTCCATTTGTGTCATCGTTGATTTTCTTTCATCAGTGTCTTATAGTTTTCTTCACATAGGTTTTTTCTCTGCTTAGGTAGGTTTATTCTTGTGTATTTTATTCTTTTTCTTGAAATGGTAAACAGGATTGTTTTCTTAATTTTTTTTTTTACTGATCTTTTGTTGTTAGGTTATAGGACTACAAGAGATTTATGTGCATTGCTTTTGTATCCTGCAGTTTTACCGAATTCACTGATGAGCTCTAGTAGTTTTCTGGTGGCATCTTTAGAATGTTCTATGTATAGTATCATGTCATCTGCAAACAGTGACAGTTTTACTACTACTTTTCCAATTGAGATTTTTAAAAATTTTTCTTCCTTCTCTGATTGCCTTGGCCTGGACTTTCAAAACTACATTGAATAATAGTACTGTGAGTGGATATCGTTGCTTTGTTCCTGATCTTAGACAAAATGATTTCAGTCTTTTACTCTCAAGAGTGATATTTGCTGTGGGTTTGTTTTAATGACCTTTATTATGTTTAGGTAGGTTCCCTCTATGTCCACTTTCTGGAGAGTTTTCATCGTAAATGTGTTTTGTATGTTGTCAAAAGCTTTTTCTTCATTTATTGAGACTATCAGATGGTTTTTAGTTTTTGTTAATATGGTGTAGCACACTGATTGAATTATGTAAATGTTGAAGAATCTTGCATCCCTAGGAAAAGTCCCATTTGATCATGGTGTATGATCCTTTTAATATGTTGTTAGATTCTCTTCACTAGTATTTTGTTGAGGATTGTAGTGTTTGTGTTCATCAGTAATATTGACCTGTTATTTTCTTTTTTGTGTGTGTGCTGTCTTTGTCTGGTTTTGAGATCAGCGTGATTGTGCCATCATAGAATAAGTTTGGGAGTGTTCCTCCCCATGCAATTTTTGGGAATAGTTTGAGAAAGATAGGCATTAGCTCTTCTCTAAATGTTTGGTAGGATTTGCTTGTAAAGCCATCTGGTCCTAGACCTTAATTTGTTGGAAGATTATAATTATAGTTTCAGTTTAATTACATATCAGTGGTCTATTTATATTTCTTCCTGGTTCAGTCTTGGAATGTTGTACTTTAGTATGAATTTGTCCATTTCTTCTGGCTTATCCATCTTGTTTGCATATAGTTGCTTGTAATATTTTCTTATGATCCTTTGTATTTCCGCAGTGTAAGTTGTAATTTTTCCTTTTTCAATTCAAATTTTACTGATTTGAATCCTCTCCCTTTTATTCCTGAGGCATCTGGCTAATGGTTTATCAATTTTATCTTCTTAAAAAACCAACTTTTACTTTTATTGATCCTTACTCTCATTTTCTTCATTTTTGTTTCATTGATTTCTCCTCTGATCTTTATGATTTCTTTTCTTCCACTAAGTTTACGTTTTATTGTTCCTTCTGTGGTTGCTTTAGTTGTAAGGTTAGATTGTCTACTTGAGATTTTTCTTGTTTCTTGAGGTGAGGTTGAATTGCAATGAACTTCCCTTTCAGAAGTGCTTTTACTGCCTCCCATAGGTTTGGGGTCATCATGTTGTCATTGTCATTTGTTTCTAGGTATTTTTAAAATTTCCTCTTTGATTTCTTAAGTGATCTCTTGGTTATTTAGTAATGTATTGTTTAGCTAGCATGTTTTTATTTTAATATTTAACTTATACTTGTTTTCTAATCTCATAGTATTGTGGTCAGAAAAGATGCTTGATAAAATTTTGATTTTGTTAAATTTACTGAGGCTTGATTTGTGACCCAAGATGTGATCTATCTTAGAGAATGTTTCATGTGCACTTGAGAAGATTCTATATTTTGTCACTTTCAGCTGGGATGTCCTAAAGGTATCCGTTAAATCTACCTGGTGTATTTTGTCATTTAAAGCTTGTATTTCCTTATTTATTTTCTGCCTTGAAGATCTGTCCATTAGTATATTTGAGGTATTTTTTGAGGTGTTAAAATACCTTACTATTTTGATTTCACCTTTTACTGTTGTTAGCATTTGCCTTATTTATTGAGATGCTCCTATGGTGCTCCTATGGTGGGTGCATAAATGTAATTGTTAAATCTTTTTCTTGGTTTAATCACTTTATCACTATGTAGTGACCTTCTTTGTCTCTTGAAACAGTCTTTATTTTAAAGTCTATTTTGAGGAGGACTTCCAAGATGGAAGAATAATAAGATGGGGCCATCACCTCCCTCCCCACAAATGCATCAGAAATTCATCTGCATATAGAACAGCTCCTTCTGAACACCTTCTACACGCTGGAAGGAAAACCCAGACTTCCAAAAAGGCAAGCCGTCTCCTTAGAATGAGGTAGGGCAAAAGGTAAAGATTAAAAAAAAAGATAAAATTTCAGGATGGGGACTTGCATTCTGGGAAGGGAGTCATGAAAGAGGAAAAGTTTCTGCACACTTTGAAACCCCGTCATGGACAGGGTGAACGGAAGTGCAACAGCAGGTGCTCAGAAGGCAAAATGGAGAGAATTCACCACAGAGATCATTGCCGAACAGCATGTAAGAGCCAGAGAGCGGCTCGCATGCCTGTGCCTGCAGCAGAGGGAGGGGGCGGGGTGCTGAGGCTCAGGCTCAGGTTTCTGTCCCAAGAGAGAGGACTGGTACTGTCTGCTGTAAAGATACTCTGAGGGGTCTAGTACGACACAGTTGGGGGAGTTGAGGGAAAAGACTGGCCGTCCGAGAGAGGAAAGAGATCTTTCTTCCCAGGCCATTCTTAACTCCGTGCAGTCAACAGACAGTGGCTGTGTGGCCATCAGTGGCCACCAAAACTGGCCAAACCAGTAAGAGTGCTGCTGGCATTAGATGTGACTGCTGTTTATGATCCCAGAGCAGGAAACATAAGCCACTAGCTACTGCCAAAGCTAGGGGAAGTGCCTGACAGCAGATAAAACACTGCTGGTGGGGTCCCAACCCCAGGTAACATCTGCCACCAGGTGGTGAGCAGGCACAGGTTACTGCCCACATCTTGCCCAGAGCTTGAGCAGCTTGGCTCTTCCTAGGGACTCATAACCCAAGGCCAACTCCTCTGGGAGAGCACACGTGACATCTCAGACTGTAACGACATACCACAGGTTCTACTACTGCAGACACTCATTGGTACATCACACTGAGTGATGTCATATACTACCTTCTCCCCAGCCCAATTGAAAAAGTGGCCCTAATAAGCCTTGGTCTTTGCCCCGTCTTGCCTAGGTGGGGAACAGACACTGGAGGGTGACCTACAAGCAAAGGTTAGCCCCAAACCAAAGTTGAACACCAGGGGCTAAGTGACTGAAGAATAGAAAGGGAATTAGCTCCTGCAGCTTCAGGTGTAGCAAACTAAATCCTCGCGATTAGCCTGATACTGGATTATAGGGGCAACTGTGGCTCTTGGGAGCAAGTACAGGCTGGAGTAAGTCCAGGACTGAGACTGTGCTGACCCTACTCTGCCCACACAGGTCCAGAGACCTTCCTAGAAATACTAGAGAACTTTCTGAATAAGCAGATTGACTGGAGCACACTGTGTAGGATGGAAAACACAGAAATCATGAGGACATTCCTCTTACTACCACTCATATAATTTTTTTAATTCTTTTTCATATTATTCTAGTGTTGTTCTTTCTATATTATTTCATTTTTATTTTGTATAACTTTTTACTTTTTAAAACTATCTTATTTTTAAATAAATTAATTTCCCTATTTTTACAGTTGTTGTTATTGTTCAGTTGCTAAGTCATGTTCAACTCTTTGTGACCCCATGGACTGCAGCACACCAGACTTTCCTTTCCTTCACTATCTCCCAGAGTTAGTGCAGAATTATGTCCATTGAGTCAGTGATGCCATCCAACCACCTCATTCTCTGATGCCCGCTTCTGTTCTTGCCCTCAATCTTTCCCAGCAACAGGGTCTTTTCCAATGAGTTGGCTCTTCACATCAGGTGGCCAAGGTATTGGAGCTTTAGCTTCAGCATCAGTCTTTCCAATGAAGATTCAGAGTTGATTTACTGTAGGATTGACTGGTTTGATCTTGCTGTCCAAGGGACTTTCAGGAGTCTTTGGCACCACAGTTTGAGAGCATCAATTCTTTGGCACTCAGCCTTCTTTATGGTCCAACTCTCACATCCACACATGACTACTGGAAAAACCATAGCTTTGAAAAATGGACCTTTCTTGGCAAAGTCAACAAAGTACCCTTTAGTTATGTTGCATTTTTGACTATGCTTTTGATGTTGTATTCTTGCTAGTCTAGGTTTTGTTATTCATTTTCATTTAAGGATTTATTGGCTTGATTGTGCTCTTCTTTTTTGACTCCTGTTTTTATCCCCCCTCCCTTTTTTTTTTCTTTTTCCTCTTTTTCTCTCTTCTTTTTTCTTTGTAAGGATGTGAGTTTCTTTGGGTTTTCTGGGCTGTTCAGTGTGCTTTCACCATTAATCTTCAGGTCTTATCTTTTATGCTGTATGGCCTGTGAAGTCTTGGTGCTACCATAAGGGGTCAGACGTAAACCCCCAAGGTGGGAGACCTGAGTCCAGGAATTTGGACCATCAGAGAACTTCCGACCCCATGGAATGTTAACTGGCATGAGCTCTCCCAAAGGCCTTCATCTCAACACTATGACCAAGCCCACCCAAAGGCTAGCAAGCTCCAGTGCCAGACACCCCACACCAGTCCTTCAGGAAGACAGGAACAACATCTGCACATTAGCAGACAGGCTGCCCAAAACCATACCAAATATATAGACACCCCAAAACACTGCTGGACATGCACTGCCCTTCAGAGATACAGGATCTACCTCTACCCACCAGAACACAGGCAAAAGTCCTTCCAACCAGGAAATCTTCACAAAGCACTAGTCCAACCCCACTCATGCAGGACAGACTGCACAATTATTAAGAACTATGATCTTCCAGCTGACATAAAGAAGACACAAAACACAGTAAATTAAGCAAAATGAAGAAGCAGAGACACGTGTAGCAGATGAAGGAACATGGAAGCACCCATAAGACAAAGAAATGAAGAGGAAATAAGCATTCTACCTGAAAAAAAATTCAGAATAATGATAGTAAAGTTGATCCAAAATCTTGAAAATGAAATAGAGGCTTAGATAAATAGACTGGATGAACATATCAAGAAGATATGATAAATGATTAATAAGACCTAGAAGAAATAAAGAGACAATCTGCAATGTGCAATGAAATTACTGAGATTAAAAATACATTAGGTGAAACCAATAGCAGAAATATTAAGGGAGAAGAATGGATAAGTAATCTGGAAGATAGATTGGTGGATAAAGGAAGCAGAGCCAAATAAAGACTAAGGATAAACAAGGACTGTTTCAGAGACCTCTGGGACAACATTAAGCACACCCATATACAAATTGAAGAAGGACAAAAAGAAACAGTATTGAGAAAATATTTGAGGGGATTCTATTAGAAATGTCCCTAACATTTGAAAGGAAATAGCCATTCTAGTCCAGGAAGCCCTGAGAGTCCCATACAGGATTAATCCAAGGATAAACATGCCAAGACACATATTAATCGAGCTAATGAAATCTGAACACAAAGAACAAATATTAAATGCACCAAGGGAAAAGCAACAAATAACATACAAGGAAATCCCTTTAAGGCTAACGGCTCATCTTTCAATAGAAACTGCAGGCCAGAAGGGAGTAGCTTGATATACTCAAGTGATGAAAGGTGAAACCCTACAACCAACATTATGCTATTGAGCAAGGATCTCATTCCTATTTGAAGGAGAAATCAAAAGCTTACAGACAAGCAAAAGTTAAGAAAATTTCAGCAACACCAAACCAGCTTTACAAAAAATACTAAAGGGATGTGTCTAGAGAAGAAATATAAGAGAAAGAAAAGGCCTACAAAAAAACCCAAAACAATAAAGTAAGTGGTAATAGGATCATCAGTTCAGTTCAGTTGCTCAGTCATGTCCGACTCTTTGCGACCCCATGAATCACAGCACACCAGGCCTCCCTGTCTATCACCAACTCCCGGAGTTCACCCAGACTCACATCCATCAAGTCATTGATGCCAGCTAGCCACCTCATCCTCTGTCGTCCCCTTCTCCTCCTGCCCCCAATCCCTCCTAGCATCAGAGTCTTTTCCAATGAGTCAGCTCTTCACATGAGGTAGCCAAAATACTGGAGTTTCAGCTTTAGCATCATTCCGTCCAAAGAAATCCCAGGGCTGATCTCCTTCAGAATGGACTGGTTGGATCTCCTTGCAGTCCAAGGGACTCTCAAGAGTCTTCTCCAACACCACAATTCAAAAGCATCAATTCTTCGGCGCTCAGCCTTCACAGTCCAACCCTCACATCCATACATGACTACTGGAAAAACCATAGCCTTGACTAGACGGACCTTTGTTGGCAAAATAATGTCTTTGCTTTTGAATATGGTATCTAGGTTGGTCATACATATGAATAATTGCTTTAAATGTAAGTTGAATAAATGCTACCACCAAATCACACGGAATTACTGGATGGATACAAAAACAAGACCCCTTATATATGCTGTCTCCTAGAGACGCAATTCAGAGGTAATGACACCTACAGAATGAAAGTGAAAAAGATACTCATGCAAATGGAAATCGAAAGAAAGAGTAGCAATACTCAGATAAAATGGACTTTAAAATAGTTACAAGAAATAAGGACACTACATAATGATTACAGGATCCAAGAATATGTGACAATTAAAAATATATATGCACTTAAGAGGACCTCAATAAATAAGGCAAATGCTAATAACAATTAATGGGGAAATCGACAGTAACACAGTAATATTGGGGGACTTTAACACTTAACTGATCACCCAGACAGAAAATTAATAAGGAAACAAGCTCTGATGGATACATTGGACCAGTTGGACCTAATTGATATCCACAGGGCATTTCATCCACAAACAGCAGATTTCACTTTTTCTCAAGTTCACATGGAGCTTTCTTCAGGATAGATCACCTCTTGTGTCACTAATCAAGCCAAGGTAAATTATAAAAAAACAAATTGTTTCAAGCAGGTTTTGTGACCACAGTCCTCTCAGATTAGATACCAAATACAGGAAAAAGAACACAACAACAAAACAAAACTATAGAAACACAAACACATGAAGGCTAAACATCATACTTTGAATGAACAAGAGGTCAGTGAAGAGATAAAAGAGAAATTGAAAAACACTCATCTCAAGAAATTGATTGCAATTAAAGCAGTGTTAAGAGGGAAATTTATCACAACACAAACCTACCTCAAGAAACAAGAAAAACATCAAATAAGCAACCTAACCTTATACTTACAGTAAGAGAAAAAGAACAAAAGCTCCAAAGTTAGTAGAAGGAGTGAAATCACAAAGATCAGAGCAGAAATAAAAAGAAATGAAGGGGGCAATAGCAAAGATCAATAAAACTAACAGCTGGTTCTTAGAGAAGATAAAATTGTCAAACCATTAGCCAGACTCATCAAGAAAGAAAGGGAGAAGACTCAAATCAATAAACTTAGAAGTGAAAAAGGAGAAGTTAGACAACAGACAATGCAGAAATACAAAGGATCATAAGAGGCTACTACAAGTAAGTATATGCTAATAAATTTCACAACCTAGAAGAAATAGACAAATTCTTAGAAAAGTGTAACCTTCTGTAATTGAACCAGGAAGAAATAGAAATTAAGAACAGACCAATCACAAGCATGGAAATAGAGTAGTAAAATATCTTCCAACGAACAAAAGCCCATGGCCAGAGGGCTTCACAGACAATTTCTATCAAAATCTTTGAGAAGAGCTAACACCTATACTGTTCAGACTTCTCCAGAAAATTGTAGAGGAAGGAAAACTAAACTGAACGTACGAGGCCACCGTCACCCTGAATCCATAACCAGTCAAAAGATGCTAGAAAAACAAAAGAAAACTACAGGCCAATATCACTTATGAACATAGATGCAAAAATCCTCAACAAAATTCCAGCAAACAGAATCCAACAGCACATCAAAAGGATCATAAATTGTGGTCAAGTGGACTTTATCCCACGGATGCAAGGATTCTTCAATACATGCATATAAAACAATGTGATGCACCATATAAACAAATTGAAAGCTAGAAGCTGTATGATCATCTCAATAGATGCAGAGGAAGCTTTTGACCAAATTTAATACCCATTTATGATTTAATAAAAAAACAACTCTCTCCAGAAAGTATGTATAGTAGGATCATACCTCAACATAATAAAGGCCATATATGATAAACTCACAGCAAATATTATTCAGTGAAAAACTGAAAGCATTTCCTCAGGAACAAGACAAGGGTACCTACTCTCACCACTATTACTCAACATAGTTTTTGAATTCCTAGCCACAGCAATCAGAGAAGGAAAAGAAATGAATCTTGATTGAAAAAAGAAGTATTAATAAAATTCTCATTGTTTGCTGACAAAGGTCCATATAGTCAAACCTATGGTTTTTCCAGTAGTCGTGTATGGATGTGAGAGTTGGACCATAAAGAAGGCTGAGCCCCGAAGAATTGATGCTCTTGAACTGTGGTGCTGGAGACTCTTGAAAGTCCCTTGGACAGCAAGATCAAACCAGTCAATCCTAAAGGAAATAAATCCTGAATATTTACTGGAAGGACTGAGGCTGAAGCTGAAGCTCTAGTACTTTGGCTGCCTGATGTGAAGAGCTGACTCATTAGAAAAGACCCTGATGGTGGGAAAGACTGAAGGCAGGAGGAGAAAGGGATAACAGAGGATGAGATAGTTGGATGCCATCACTGACTCAATGGACATGAGTTTGAGCAAGCTCCAGGAGATAGTGAAGGACAGGGAAGACTGGCAGTGCTGCAGTCCATGGGGTCACAGAATGGGAAATGACTGAGTGACTAAACAACAGAGGTGTGAGCAGTTGAAAATAAAACCCTAAGAATGGAAGAGAATAATAGCAAATGAAACAACTGACAAAGGAGTAATCTCCAAAATATACAAGCAGCTCATTCAGCTCACTATCAGAAAAGCAAACAATCCAATCAAAAATTGGGCAGAAGACCTAAACAGACATTTCTCCAAAGAAGACATACTGATGGCTAATAAATACATGAAAAGATGCTCAACATCACTAGTTATTAGAGAAATACAAATCAAAACTACAAAGAATATCACCTCATACTGTTCAGAATGGTGAACATGAAAAAATTTACAAAGAAGAAATGCTGAAGAGGGTATGGAGAAAAGGTAATGCTCTTGCATTATTGCTGGGAATGTAAATTGATACAATCACTAAGGAGAATGGTATGGGGATTCCTTAAAAAAAAAAAAAAAAAAACTAGGAATAAAGCTACCATTATGACCCAGCAATCCCACTACTGGGCATATACTCTGAGGGAACCATATTAAAAAGACATGTATCTCAATGTTCATTGCAACATTGTTTACAGTTGCTAGGACATGGAAGCAATGTGGATACCCATCAGAAGATGAATAGATAAGTTGTGTTACCTATATACAATGGAATATTACTCAACCATAAAAAGGAACACATTTGAGTCAGTTCTAATGAGGTGGATGAACCTACAGTCTATTATGCAGAGTGAACTAAGAAAGAGAAAAATAAATATGCTACATTAATGCATATATATGGGATGATGGTACTGATGAACCTATGTTTAGGACAACAATGGACACGCAGACAGAGAGAGCAGACTTGTGGACCCAGGGAGGGAGAGGGAGGGACAAATTGAAGGACTAACGTTGAAATATATACATTAGAGTATGTAGACTATTTAGCCAGTGGAAATTTGCTGTATGATTCAGGGATCTCAAACTTGGTGCTCTGTGTCCATCTAGATGGTTGAGATTGGGTGGGAGATGAGAGAGAGATTCAAGAGGGAGGGAACTATGTATACCTATGGCTGATTCATGTTGGTGCATGGCAGAAACTGACAACACTATAAAGCAATTATTCTCCAAGTAAAAAATTCATTAAAATATTGTCTATTTTGTATGATATGATTATTGCTATTCCTGCTTTCTTTTGATTTTGATTTGCATGTAACATTTTTTCTGCCCTTACTTTCAGTCTGTATGTGTCCCTAGGTCTGAAGTTGGTTTATTGTAGATAGCATAGATACAGGTCTTCTTTCAGTATTGAATTAGTCAGTCTATGTCTTTTGGTTGGAGGCTTTAATCCATTTACATTTAAAGTAATTATCAGTATGTATGTTCCTGTTACCATTTTCCTAATAGTTTTGGATTTGTTTTTGTGGATGTTTTCTTTATCTTTTGTCTGTCTAGATAAATTTCTTAGCATATATCAGAAGGCTGGTTTCATGGTGCTTAGTTTTTTTGGCTTTTGCTTGTCTATAAACCTTTTGAATCTGAATGCAGTCCTTGCTGGGTAGAGTAATGTTGGTTGTAGGTTTTTCCCTTTCATCACTTTAAATATATCCTGCCATTATATTCTAGCCTGCAGTTTCTGCTGAAAAATCAGCTGATAAACTTATGAGGATTCCCTTGTATTATTTTCCTTTGCTCCTTTCAATATTTTTAAATTTTAATTTAGTTTTATTGGTTTGATTAATATTTGATTCTGTATGTTTCTCCTTGAGTTTATCCTGTATGGGACTCTGGACTTGGTTGACTGTTTTCTTTCTCATGTTAAGGACGTTTTCACTATAATCTCTTCAGATATTTTCTCAGACCCTTTCTCTTCTTCTCTAGGACTCCTATAATTCAAATGTTCCTGTGTTTAATGTTGTCCAGAGCTGTCTGATACTGTCAGACTGATTTTTTTTTCTTTATTCTGCTCCTTGACAATTGTTTCCACCATTCTATTAATATCTTCCAGCTCACTTATTTTTCTGCTTCAGTTAACCTGCTATAGATTCTTTTTAGGGTATTTTTCATTTCAGTTATTGTGTTGTTCATTACTATTTGTTCTTTAGTTTTTGCTTTTTAGTTCAGTCACTAAGGCGTGTCCAACTCTTTGTGATTCCATGGACTGCAGCACACCAGCTTCCGTGACCTTCACTATCTTCCTGAGTTGGCTCAAACTGATGTCCACTGAGTCAGTAATGCCATCCAACCATCTCATTCTCTGTCACCCCCTTCTCCTGCCCTCAGTCTCTCCCACCATCAGGGTCATTGCCAGTGAATTGGTTCTTCATATCAGGTGGCCAAAGTATTGGAGCTTCAGCATCAGCATCAGTCCTTCCAATGAATATTCAGTATTGATTTCCTTTAGGATTGACTAGTTTGATCTCCTTGCTGTCCAAAGAACTCTGAAGAGTCTTCTCCAACATCACAGTTCAAAAGCATTAATTCTTGGGCACTCAGCCTTCTTTATGGTCCAACTCTCACATCCGTACATGACTACTGGAAAAACCATAGCTTTGACTAGATGCACCTTTGTTGGGAAAGTCATGTCTTGTACTCTTCCATCTTGACTCTGCCTCTGTCCCGTAACATAGGATGAACGCATTTGGCCTGGGAGTGTTGAAGTGCTGGGATATCAACAGTGTTCAAAGAAGCACTTTATTTTAATTCTTGAGGGTGGAGGCCTTGTCTTGTCCCTATTGACTGCTGCTAAGTAAACCACTGAGTGTCGACTTGAATGGGATGGGATGTAAGCCATTCTCAAAGTCCAACTTAATCAAGCATAGGGCTGTCATGATTATGGCACCATCTAGAAACTAAGATCCTTTATAGGTAAGTCACTCAGAGTTTTAAAATCCCGAAAGAAACAAATAGCCTTTATTTCTGATTCCGTGCAGCATATTTTGACATGCATCATAAAGTCCAGTGGTAGTACAGCAATGATCTCCTTGAGTGGTTCACATGTGTGGCTGCCCAGGACAAAGATATGGTCTGTGATAGCTTTCTATTTGACCTTAAATAATTGACAGTAAATAAGGACAACTCTCAGCAGAGTTCGGTAGTTTGTAAATTGTCCTTATATAGCCATAGTTTCTATTTTTCATACTTTTACGGTCCTTTTGGATGACCCCTAACCCAATCACCTCCCTCCCCAAATACCTCCCTCCCTTCCTGCCTTCCTCCTTTCCTGTGTTTAACAAATAGTTCTTGTGCCTGCTAGTAGACTAGCACTCTGCTAGATACTGACAGTACGAAAAGGAATGAAAACATCCGTGGGTCCCTACTCTTAGGTTTAGTGGGGAAAAGTAATCAAATATACAAATAGATGTAAAATTGTAATTGTGAAAAGTGTCATAAAGAAGAATTATGTTGTGTTATGAGGAACTGTAGTCAAGGTCAAGCATGACATCTAATCTCTAGAGGATTCCTGTGACCTCTAAAAACTATTCCCTTAGAGCCCAAAGTTAATCCTATGGGAACTGGCATTTCTTATTCAACAATGTTGGAAAGAATCTCTGGCAGTCTTAGCACAAGAGTTAACAAGGCATTTTATCATACTGTCCAAAGCTTCTAAAGAAAAGACTAAAGAAGCAAGGATAAGAGTTCCAAATCCCCAAAAAGAGGAATTACAACGCAAAACTTATTCCATTAAAATGTAAAACTTTAAATGTTTGGAAGAGCTAAGCATTTGGATGTTTGAGGACTTGATGTCATCGTACTGTTTGTCCAGATCAAGCCTGTCCTTTGTCCTGTCTCGTTCACTGGAAATTCACTCTTCCTCCTTCGAGCATAGGCAATGCCTTCTGTTTGCCAAGCCTGGCTTTGCTATCAAAACAGGGACTCCTTATACTGTGTACCCTGTCTTGGCACCTAGTGAATTCCTTCTCTCTACCCTACTTTGATTCCTCCTTTTGCCTCTGCTTGTATGCCCAAGGCTGCATTAAACCTCTTGAACCCCCCTGGAACTTCTGCTTCTTCCTTTAGCTGTCAGATCTCCAGAAGAGCACCAACCTTCTTTTCTCACTTTGCTGACTGAGCACATAATGTCTCTGTGCCTCCCTTGACTCATCTTGTGCAGAGTGCCTTAGCAGTGTTGGCTATTCATAAAATTTTAGCCCCTATCCAACTGGGTTTTTAACGAAATGATCTAAGGCAGCATTCAACTAATACTTGTTGAACAGCATTATATGCCAGACACTGTTTTCTAATGCTAGATGAATGACAGCATTGCAAAGAGGCCCTCTTTTTGCAATATTTCCAACTTTATAGTAAAGGTAGGATATATGCATGAGTCACTATAATACAAAGCAGAAGATAATAATTGGTCATAGGAAGTACACAGTGCTATGCAACCTCAAAAGGAAGACCGCTTCCTGGTGAAGGTGATACATGGAGGAGAAGCAAGAGGGAGTATTAAACACAGATATCCATTATAATAATTGGAGAACCAAGGTATAGTAATAGTCTAATGGAAATTCTGAACACATTATCATTGTAGAAACAATAAAAAAGTTTACAGCAAAATTAACTGTTTAATAGAAAGTCATTCTGTGGCCAACAGAATAACAGATATTTTTCTCTTTCCTGAAAATGTCATTCAAAAGTGGCTGTGAATTTAGAAATCTTTGGGAAAATGAATTAGAAATCATTAAGCAAACAAACAGGCTCAACATTTGAAAACAGAGTTGAAGTGTCAACATAGAAGCACTCCCAGCACCATGTATGTCTAACATCTTGTTCCATGGTCTTCTCCTAAGTCTAAAAGATTATAGTTAGCATTTTATAATATCCATTATTTGCCAGGTACTTCATTATATTGTCTCTAATCCTTAAGAGAGCCCTGAGTAGTAGATACTAGTATCTCCATTTAAAAAATAGAAAGGGTGACTTAGGAATTTGAGTGACTTTCTTGAGATCCCAGAGCTAGTACATTGCGTAGCAGATGGTCTCCAAAGCCTGTGCTTTGCCTACTGCAGAATACTGACTAGATGGTCTAACCTATAGAAAAAGAATAAAATGAGAGATCCATATATTGCATATAATTCCATTGTGTGTGTATGTGTAATGAGTGTATGTTATTATTTGCATATATATGATCATTCTGAACAGCAACAAATTCTTTTTAAAAATAGTTTAAAATTGCTATAAATAGTGCATATAATGTAGAAATTAAGAGTATAGGCCATTGAGTGATGTAAAACTGCCTAACGAAATAAAAAGCCACTCATTACCGTGTTCATGAAGAAGATATAATAGTTGCTCACTTGTATTTTATCTGCTGCACTAGGTGACTTATGAAAGCTTTTCTTTTTTTAATATTTATTTACTTGGCTGCGTTGAGTCTCTGTTGCAGCATGCAGGATCCTCCATTGTCGTGCACAAACTGTCTAGTTGTGGGGCATTGGCTCAGTAGTTGTCGTGTGTGGGTTTAGTTGCTTTGGTGCCCCAAAGATACACACATCCTAATCCCCACAATCTACAAATATGTTGGATCATATGTCAAAGGGTAAAGAAGGGTGAAAATGAGATTAGAAGCTCATCTTGATATAAGGAGATTATCCTGGATTACCTGGGTGCACCCAGTGTAATTATGAGGGTCTTTAAAGAGAGCTTCAGAGTAATGTGATCTGAGAAGGGCTTGACCAGCTGTTGCTGGCTTTGAAGACAAGAGGGGGATCAGATGTTGAGGAATGTGGGCAGCCTCTGGAAGCTGGAAAAGGCAAGAAAACAGATTCCCTCCTAGAGTCTCCGAAATACACACACCCCTACAACACATTGATTTTAGGTTAATGAGACCCATTCTGATAGCTGGTCTGCAGAGTTGTAAGATAATAAATTTGTATGATTTTAAGCCACTAAGTTTGTGGTAATTTGTCATAGCTGCAATTGGAAACTAATACAGTCACTGACTCTGGATTAAGTCTTTCAGTAGCATGGCTACCTGAATATATTTTAACTTAAGCTTCACAAAAGAATAAGGCCTCCAGGATGGATGCATTTTTTTTTGTTTGTTTATAGGATAATGGTAATTCTCAGAGGAAAGCATGAATTTCTGAAGTAAAATCTTTTCCATGAATTCTAAGGACAGGGAATTTCATTGTAAATATATCTATGCCTACTTTATATTAATTTAAATAATTGACATACATCCATACCAAATACCAGGTGGTATTTCAATATAAACCACAAACCATCTTTTCTTTTTAGTTGTTTTTCTTGTCTTATGTAAACTCAATAATTTGTCAAACTTCCATGATTCCTTTTCTTTTACCCTTTAATATTAAAATTCTGAAGTATGGAAGTTGTAATGCAATCTGAATGGTAATCTATGCTGCTGCTGCTGCTGCTAAGTCACTTCAGTCGTGTCCGACTCTGTGCGACTCCATAGACAGCAGCCTACCAGTCTCCCCTGTCCTTGGGATTCTCCAGGCAAGAACACTGGAATGGGTTGCCATTTCCTTCTCTAATGCATGAAAGTGAAAAGTGAAAGTGAAGTTGCTCAGTCATGTCCGACTCTTAGTGACCCCATGGACTGCAGCCCACCAGGCTACTCCGTCTGTGGGATTTTCCAGGCAAGAGTACTGGAGTGGGGTGCCATTGCCTTCTCTGACGGTAAGCTATGCTGCTAAGTCACTTCAGTCATGACCGATTCTGTGCGACCCCATAGACGACAGCCCACCAGGCTCCTCCATTCCTGGGATTCTCCAGGCAAGAATACTGGAGTGGGTTGCCATTTCTTTCTCCAGTGCATGAAAGTGAAAAGTGAAAGCAAAGTCGCTCAGTCATGTCCGACTCTTCACAACCCCATGGACTGTAGCCACCAGGCTCCTCTGTTCATGGAATTCTCCAGGCAGGAGTACTGGAGTGGGGTGCCATCACCTTCTCCTAGTGGTTTTCCCTACTTTCTTCATTTTAAGTCTGAATTTTGCAATAAGGAGTTCATGATCTGAGCCACAGTCAGCTTCTGGTCTTGTTTTTGCTGACTATATTTGTTGGACCTGAAGGTGAAAATGAAAGTTTCTCAGTTGTGTCCGACTCTTTGTGACCCCCCTGGACTATACAGTCCATGGAATTCTCCAGGCCAGAGTACTGGAGAGGGTAACCTTTCGCTTCTCCAGGGGATCTTCCCAACCTAGGGATCGAACCCAGGTCTCCCACATTGCAGTTGGATTCTTTACCAGCTGAGCCAAAAGGGAAGCCCTGCACCCGAAGGTGGAGAAGCTCTATAATCAATCTGATTTTGGTATCGACCATCTGTAGAGTTGTCTCATGTTGTTGGAAGAGGGTGTTTGCTATGATCAGTGCATTCTCTTGGCAAAACTTGGTTAGCCTTTGTCCTGATTCATTTTGTATTCCAAGGCCAAACTTGCCTGTTACTCCAGGTATCTCTTGATTTCCTGTTTTTTCATTCCAGTTCCCTATGTTGAAAAAGACATCTTTTTTTGGTGTTAGTTTTAGTAGATCATGTAGGTTCTTCATAGAACCATTCAATTTCAGCTTCTTCAGCATTAGTGGTTGGGGCATAGACTTGGATTACTGTAATATAGAATGGTTTGTCTTGGAAATGAACAGAGATCATTCAGTTGTTTTGAGAATGCACCCAAGTACTCTTACTTCAGACTCTTGCTGACTATGAAGGCTAATCCATTTCTTCTAAGAGATTCTTGCCCACAGTAGATGTAATGATCATCCAAATTAAATTTGCCCATTCCCGTCCATTTTAGTTCACTGATTCCTAAGATGTTGACGCTCACTCATGCCATCTCCTATTTGAATACTTCCGATTTACCTTGATTCATGGACCTAACATTCCAGGCTCCTATGAAATATTGTTCTTTACAGCACTAGACTTTACTTTCAATACCAGATACATCCACAACTGGGTATTATTTCTGCTGGGCTCAGCCTTTTCATTTCTTTGGAGCTATTTTTCTGCTCTTCTTCAGTAGCATATTGGGCATCTATGGACCTGGGAAGTTCATCTTTCAGTGTCCTATCTTTTGCCTTTTCTTACTGCTGAAGTGGTTTGCTAGGCCCATCTCCCATGGACCACGTTTTGTCAGAACTCTCCACCATGACCCGTCTGTCTTGAGTGTCCCTACTTGGCATGGCTCACAGTTTCATTGAGTCAGACAAGGCTGTGATCTGTGTATCAGTTTGGTTAGTTTTTTTGTGATTGTGGTTTAGGAGTAAAAGAAAAGATTCCAAATCTTGAAAGATAAAATTAGATTTCAAATCAGTGAAGAATACCATCTTTAGGGAATAATCCTGTGTCACGGATTTCTTGGATTAGAGGATCTTTCTAACTCCTCTTATGTATGGTCTTTCCTGTATCTGACCAATCTGATGTTAGTAGGTACATGTAGAGCACATCTTCCCTATCCTACCTATCATGTTAAGAGTTTCTGGTGTGAACTCTGTGATCCCAGTGATGTTAATGGCTACCTTCCTACTCCACCCCCACCCATGTCTTACTGGCCTAAGTGAAAAAGTTCATTTGGGGTTAGTATGAGAGAAGGACCTCAGATCTTTGGCTAATTTCTGATTTGAGGAAATTAGCCCCTTTGCTGAGTTTTAAATGATTCTCAGTCTGTGAGTCACAGTGTTAGGATACTCTTGAGTTGCTCAAGTAAGTTATGAATGGATCATTAATTGTGTTTTTAAATACCCTTGAAATGGCTTGTAATAAAATTTTAATGAAATTATGTACTTTAATTGAGAATTTGTGCTTAAATAAAGTGAACATGAAACTCAAATAAACTTTTATTTATAAAGATAATTTTAGGTAATGTGAAATAATTAAGGTTATGATGAATTTTTTTTAGGTTATATGGATCTCAGAAAAGTGGCTTAATTATTTCTTTTTTTCTCATTTGAAGGTGGATAATGAGTTTATTATGAGTTTATTAATCTCTATATGTTTGCAGTTGACAGCACTAAATCTGGGAAACAACCTTTTAGAAGAAGTTCCACAAGAGATGAAATACCTTACATCCCTGAAGAAGCTCCATTTATTTAGAAATAAGATACATAGATTTGCGCCTGGAGTATGTGGTAAGTTAGTCAAATAAGAGCATGTTTATAGTGTCAAAGTTAATTTCCTTATATTGAACAGTTTGGAACTAAAGTGAAAAAGGAATTTTAGTCTTTTTTGGTTTGAGATATTTACACTTGAAATTAGAGAATTTGGGGAACAACTTTTTTAAACTACTGTATTATATATTTCTTTACATGTACTGAGAAAATAGGTAGTTAAATTAAAGTTAGCAAATTTTCCCCTTTTCAGAATCAGTGTACACATAGACTGTCAAATCTGAGCACCCTTTTTCTGGACCGGAGAGAAAACTAGTTGAAAATCAAATCAAGAAACATTTCCACAGTTCTCCTTGTTCTTTATACTTTTTATACCATGTTAACTATTAAGTCACTATCTTTGTTTAAGATGTGAAGCTACATTTGAATCAGTTCTAATGAGGTGGATGAAACTGGAACCTATTATACAGAGTGAAGTAAGTCAGAAAAACACCAATACAATATATTAATGCATATATGTGGAATTTAGAAAGATGGTAACGATGACCCTATATGCAAGACAGCAAAAAGAGACACAGATGTAAAGAACAGACTTTTGGACTCTGTGGCAGAAGGCAAGGGTGGGATGATTTGAGAGAATAGCACTGAAACATGTATATTACCATATGTGAAATAGATTGCCAGTCCAGGTTCAATGCATGAAACAGGGTGCTCAGGGCTGGTGCACTGGGATGACCCTGAGGGGTGGGATGGGGAGGAAGGTGGGAGGGGGCTTCAGGATGGGAGACACATACACAGCCATGGCTGATTTATGTCAATGTATGGCAAAAACCACTACAATATTGTGAAGTAATTAGCCTCCAATTTAAATAAATAAATAAATAAAGATGTGAAGCTTAACTCAACTTGGGGAGAATTTTAAAGAAAAGATATGAGGTTAAATAAATGGCATTTCTTCTTCGTGTTTCCCTTAAGCTAATAATTTCTCCATTTAATATGACCTTTTTCCTATTTAATATAGGTAGAAAATGCTTAAGGATAGAACACATGAGAAAGAGATCCAGATAATCTTATAGCTTCATTAACTCATGTAAGGCCCTTCACTACTTTATGTGTCCTCAAGAGTAAAATCATAACTATAGAATAGAGTTTATGACGTCCTGTGAACTTCTGAGGCATGGGTACTGTATATTGTCATCATTATCACTGAGCAGCATTTATTAAAGGTATAATTTCATGGGGTCTCAGTTGTGGATATATAACAAAAACACAAGTAGATTCTAGTACTACCTCTTTAAAATATTTTAAAATATTAGATCATGTGTCTTGGAGAAATATTTTTCCATAAAATAATAACTGTAATAAACTTATTAATGGTATGTACATTATATATACACACTTATAGATACAGGGTTCAATTATAATTTACTTACAAAGAAAACAGTTTATAAATAAGAAAAAATTAAGGGGATGCAAAAAAGTACATAATAATATTATGATCTACGTTGAGGGGCAAACAGGTAAAATCTGATATACATAAATGATATTAAGCAACCTGGTTCATGCTACTTTAGGCTTCTGTAAAGAAATTTTTTCTCATTTTGCTCTTAAATTTGAGGTTTAAAAAATATATGTAATCTGTGTACAGTACCCTACCCCTGAAGGTCTATAGTTTCTCTATTTCTTGATCTGGGGCTGTCGAACTTTGAAAATGTCATGTGAGTGACATAAATTATGTTCTATGCCAGGTCTTGATTATCCAAAGGCACAAACAGTTTGGTGTCCAACATATATTGCATGGTGCTGTTCTTGCCCCTCTCCCTACCCCATCAGAGTAGACTGGACCCGGGTAAGACGTGTCCCAAGCTGAGTCAGTCACATTCTCTTTCTTGGGGTTTATGACAGAATCTAAAATAGTTTTTCTGGTCTGAGCTAAACACATGAACTAAGAGAAAAGTTGCAAACTGGTGACCTGTGGGATGAATCTGGTTTACAGATAGGTTGGTTCTGTTTTGTCTGCCTCTTTGAATTAGGGTCAAAGCCAGCTTAAAACTCAATATTAAAAAAACAAAGATCATGGCATTTGGTCCCATCATTTCATGGCAATAGATGGGAAAAAGGTGGAAAAGGTGACAGATTTCCTCTTCTTGGGCTCCAGAATCACTGTGGATGGTGACTGCAGCCTGGAAATTAGAAGACAGTTGCTTCTTGCCAGGAAATATATGAAAAACCTAGACAGTGTGTTAAAAAGCAAAGACATCATTTTGCCAAGAAAGGTCCATATAGTCAAGACTGTGGTCTTTCCTGTAGTCATGTACAGATGTGAGAGCTAGACCATAAGGAAGGCAGAGTACTGAATTTGAATTGTGGTGCTGAAGAAGACTCTTAAGAGTCCCTTCCTTGTATGGCAAGGAGGAGATCAAATCCTTCAATCTTAAAGGAAATCAACACTGAATACTCATTGGAAGGACTGTTGCTGAAGTTGAAGCTCCAATACTTTAGTTACCTGATGTGAAGAGCCAACTAATTGGAAAAGACCCTGATGCTAGGAAAGACTGAAGGAAGAAGGACAAGAGGGCTACAGAGGATGAGACGGTTGGAGGGCATCACTGATTCAGTGGACATGAACTTGGGCAAACTCAGAGAGATGGTGAGGGACAGGGAAGGCTGGTGTGCTGCACTCCATGGGATAGTGAAGAGTCGGACGCAACTTGGCAACTGAACAACATCCCAAATTTGCAAATTAAGAGAGTTCATATAAAAGTCTGGATCTCTGGCTCTTTTTTGTTTCGCTGAAAAAGAAAGATCAGGCAACAGTGGACTCATATTCTCACATGACACCAGTTGCTGGGAGCTGGCAGAAATGCAGGTCCCCTGTGGCAGAAAGCATGTGCTCACCAATTCAGTGTACCTATGCGAGGTGGACCCCTGCCAGGCCCACTGCTGTGCTTTGAGTTATCTTCTTGGTTCCTGTAGGGGTCCAGCCCTAGTGGGTCCAGGGTAATTTGAAGCGGAGACGGCATCGGTGAGGAGAGACTTACTTATTTAGAGATATAAAGAGAGATTAGAAGAGAATAGTGTAATAGAGAAAAAGGGGCTGAGATTCCTTGGTTTACACAAGAAGCTAATAAAGTTCCGAGACAAGGAGCTTGCACCGTCTATGTTAGGCCACAGGCGCCCTCCTGGTCTCCCGAAGGAGCAGAGACGCAAAGCGCCTCCCCGTTTGAGTCTTAGAAGCCCAGGCAAAATTAGTAGACTCGGCGAGCCTTTGTGTTCCAGATGGGAATTCAGCCTGAAAAGGAGAGGGAGGGAGAGGGAGAGAGAGAGAGAGAGAGAGAGAGAATTGACACGGGGGAGCCAGATTTCCGAGAAACTGGTCCACCTCTTTATTTTCCAGGAAAGCTTTTATACTTTAAGTTGTACATAGAGATCAATGGATAATACAAAGTCATGCAGGGTCAGCAGCTCTGACCCTTATCGAGACCAGGCTTTTTTCTGCATACCTTTCCCACAATGTTGTGTATATTATCTTCTGGCCTTGGAGGACTGTGGACATTTTATTACTCTCTTTTGATAAAGACTGCTCAACCAGAAAACTTATTTTCCCTTGAAGTGTTTTTTCTTTATATTTCTAATCTATGTTAGCCTCAGAAAGTATCAAACAAAGTTACATTTTCATGAAGCAAAAGTGCAGTGAGTTACAACAAAGAAAGAACCAATTAGCTCAAAGGTCTGATGTGGTTAATTTCAAGGCTACACTTGTTTTTCTTACATTCCAACTATGTTAACTAATGCACTCCCAGGTGCACAGTAGATAACGGATATGGGAACTTGGCAGCAAGTATTGGCTCAACAGTGAAATCTTACACCAGCACTATTCTAACAGCTTTTAACTCTTTGAAAGGCTCTATGTTTTAGACTTCCCATGCCTCTCACAGTTGGGGGGCTGTAAACAATCACATGCATAGTTGTAAAAGTCCGGGTAAACCTGTCAGGCAAGTTAGAGAGCCATCAGAGGGGTTTGAGCTGAGACACTCCTTTTATATGCGAGTCTATTAACTGGAGCTCTAAGTTACCTTTTTCCAGAGAAAGGTGGTCGGGGATAGCCCCTCTGCAATGTCAGAAGAATGGGTGGAAAGCAGAATGCAGGAAGGCAGGCAGACGTTTTTGGGAGTAGATGCTCAAGAAAGTCCAGGGGGACCCCTGAGGCCTGATCCCGCCTTTGCGTTTTGTCAGGCCCCTTTCCTCATGACCTTTGCCACGGGCGGGATTCCCCATGCTGGCTCCCGGCAGGTTCCTGTAGCCATTTCAGTCTGAGAACTCCGTCTGCTCTGTAACCATTCAAATGCAGGAGCTGTGGGATGGCTATATGGATACGTGGAAAAGTAGAGATAATATGTTTAAAAGTGAAAGAATAAGGAGTGAAGGAATGCGGGAGAGAGAGAATATGAATATGAAGCTTAGAGAAGCTGTAACGAAAAATGAAGCTCTATGTTCTGCAGAGATTCCCAGAGAGTATAATTGCCCAGACTTGGAGAATCTTTTGGAGAGAGATAGACTGTTAAGCCTGGAGCTGGTGCGGGGGTCTCCTTGACCACCACAACCCGGTTCAGTGATTCTGAGGGAGCATCAGAAGCCCAGGAGACCCTTTGTGACTACCAAGAGAAATCAAAGTTCTGTGTGTATATATGTGTACCCAATACATACAGTTGGCGCTTGAACGACACAGGCTTGAATTGTGGGTCCACTTATACCAGGGTATTTTTTCAATGGTAAATACTGCCTACTGCAGTTTCCCCGGTTGGTTAAATCCTGGGGTGCAGAGGAAGAACAGATGGGAGCGCCCACTGGAAGTTATACATGGATTTTTCCACTGATGGAGGATGGGTGCCTCTAATGCCTGCCTGTTGTTCATGGGACTGTGATATATATATATATACACACACACACACACACGTGTAAAATTACATATTATGTATGTTTATACATACACATTTATACACATACATACATTTCTATTAACTTGACTCTCGCTGCACCACAGGGCCCAGTGTGTTGGAAACAGGATAGGGCGGGGCAGGCCCAGGCAGCAATGGACTGGCTCCTGGGGAAGTCTGAGGCCAAGACCAGGGAGACTGCTCGGGAGACAAGAAGGTACCTAGAAGCGGGGTACACCCAGTCTGGAATCACCGACTTCAAGTTCAAGGCACGGGTAGTGGTGCCTGGGAGATCGACCTCCTCCAGGGGCTAGGAAGCATCGGCCGGATGGTGTCCATGAGTGGCGTGGGCAAGCCCGGCGCCCTGCACGCAGGAGGGGTGCCAGAGGGGAGCCATCAAAGTAGCCGGCATGGAGAGTGGGGAGAGCCCCCTAGTACTAGACTTCGTCTTGTGCCCTGCGCAGACGCTGGTGACCAAAGAGTACCTGTTCTCCATGAAAGACCGCACAGAATTTCCCGGATCCTTCCAGTCTCCGGGGAAGATCAGAAACTTTCACGGGCCAGTGCACATCTGCGTCTTCCACTCCAGGGAGACCCTGGCTCTGGACTTGCATGGAGTGGAGCACACTCTGCGTCTACTTTGCTTTCTTCTATACGGAGTTCTGCCTGCCTGGTTCCTACGAGACTGCAGACTCCGGGTGGGAGGTTTACAGATCCCTGCCTGGGTGGGAGGTGCCTGCAGGCCGCGGGCCTTTGGCGAGTTTTCTGTCGGGTGAATGAGTTCTGCGGGTCAAGAAGACCCTCTGGACTTGATTCATGGCACTTTGCAAACATTTATGAGGCTTACTCCTTGGAAGAAAAGTTATGACCAACCTAGATAGCATATTGAAAAGCAGAGATGTTACATTGCCAGCAAAGGTCCGTCTAGTCAAGGCTATAGTTTTTCCATTGGTCATGTATGGATGTGAGAGTTGGACTGTGAAGAAAGCTGAGTGCCGAAGAATTGATGCTTTTGAACTGTGGTGTTGGAGAAGACTCTTGAGAGTCCCTTGGACTGCAAGGAGATCCAGCCAGTCCATTCTGAAGGCGATCAGCCCTAGGATTTCTTTGGAAGGAATGATGCTAAAGCTGAAACTCCAGTACTTTGGCCACCTCACGAGAAGAGTTGACTCATTGGAAAAGACTCTGATGCTGGGAGGGATTGGAGGCAGGAGGAGAAGGGGACTACAGAGAATGAGATGGCTGGATGGCATCACCGACTTGATGGACATGAGTCTGGGTAAACTCTGGGAGTTGGTGATGGACAGGGAGGCCTGGCATGCTGCAATTCATGGGGTTGCAAAGAGTTGGACACAGCTGAGTGACTGAACTGAACTGAACTGATCGGGCTCCTCTTGCAAGTCTCAAAAACAGAAGTAAAACAGCCCTGGGCACCGGTTCCTTTGAGTTTCTGTTTCAAGTTTGTGGTGAGTTTGGCAGTACTGGGGCCATGATTTAGCTTTGTAACTTTGTGGTAAGGTGTACCTTTTTGCCTTAACTAATTTAAGAGGATATCAGTTAGCAGCACCCAAAGAACCTTGGCCAACGCAAAAAAACAAGGAGAACAAAGGTGTATGGAAAAGTGACTAAACATTATTTTCTAACATAGCTAAAGTGATTGAAATTATTTTTTAACAGATGGTTTACAAAGTTTGATCCTGCTTAATCTGAACAACAATCAGCTTACATGGATTCCTCAAGAAATTAGCAGGTAATTTTGTTATAATGAGAGATGGTTACTTTTCCCCGCCTCAGCTGCTGTGTCCCCCTACCCTGGTTGTTAGAACACCGTATGCCTAGACTCAAGTCCTTGTGAGATTTATACATAGCAAAGAGCAGTCGAAAGACTGAGGCAAGCCACTAAGTTTAAGCAGATGGTTCTTTAAACACTTCAGAGAAATGAGAAACCACAGGATTTGGTAGTGTTGTTAAGTATAAAAGTGAGGGTTTGAAACAGTTCTGAAGTTGATTGTTACTGATTTCCTAACTGTGGGGTTCTTGGAGCTTGCTCTGCTATAGAACTGGGAACTTTACAGTAAAACATTTTCAGCTTGATGGAATAGGTAATATGAAAATAAAGGCTTTAAAATCAGTATGTCATTTTCGTGAAAAAAGCCCCACATTTTATTATCACTCACATTTGCACGGACAAGCTGTTGTTACAGGGGCTTTCTGGAGCCAGCTGAGGGCCTTGTCCTTCTGTTGGCAGAACACCCTCTTGGGCTTTTCTTTTGACTATTAGAGAAACCTTTAGGGTTACTTTGGACACTCCTTATTGCCTGTTGAACAGAAGCATGTATTACAACATAAAAACATCCAGATTTTTGAAGGAAGAATCCAAAACTATGAATAGTTCTCAACAAAAGGCTTTCTGCCTTACCTAAAGTTTATTCCAATTTACTTGTCCATACCTCTACCCAATGTATTTTTCCAAGATAGATTTTTACAGAAAAAGTAATGTTTTAAATAAAAGCACCTAGAAAAATATTTGAAGCTATCTCATTTCTGAAGAAAAGGAATATTTATAGTAATAAAATGTCAATATTTGTCTTCTTTTTCACTCATTGAGTTTATCAATTGACTTATATGTTGGTGATGTAATGAAAAAAATGACGCTTTGGAAGATCTGGTGAATTAGGTTCAGGTCGTAACTGTGCAAATAGCCTTATGACATTAGCCAAATATTTTAACTGTCTTGGATCTTGGTTTTCTCATCTCTAATAACTAATAAATAATTAATAAATTTTAAATAGAGACTTTGTAGTCTGTGACCCTGCTTTTAGTTCTAGTAGGTTTGGATTTTTTTGCACTACTTCTCTTTAATATTTTAATATTTTGAGTTTTGTCCATCTTTTTAATTTTGAAATACTCTTCTCCCATACCTTTAGAAATTACTTCTTAACCTGGTTTATCTATTTTTCTGCTCTTGCCTTCTCTGAGTGCCTTTTGGGAGGGGATCAGATGTTCATATTTCTCAAGAATCTTTCCATTGGCTTCCTCTCTGTCTCTTTCTGCCCTTTCGTTTTTGTTCTTTCAGTCAGTCTTGTCTATTCATATGGCTTCCACAGTTGAGATCATAGAGTCTTTTCATAAATCTCTTTCACTCTCACTATTATTGTAAGCTCCAGGCCCCATTTATAACTGCCTAGAAATGGCACCTCATTCTGTTATTTTTTTAACACCTTTGAAGTGAAGTGAAGTCACTCAGTTGTGTCCGACTCTTTGCGACCCCATGGACTGTATGTAGCCTGCCAGGCTCCTCTGTCCATGGGGTTTTCCAGGCAAGAGTGCTGGAGTGGATTGCCATTTCCTTCTCCAGGGAATCTTCCCGACCCAGGGATCGAACCTGGGTCTCCTGCATTGCAGGCAGATGCTTTACTGTCTGAGCCACCAGGGAACACCTTTAGAGCATTATAAATCTTCATTCTTAGCTTTGCAAGAAGAAATTTGAATCTTGACATTGTTTTCTGATAGTTACATTAGACAAGTTATTCACTGCCTCTGATCTTTTATTTTCCTCATTTCTAGATTAAATGTAATAATTCCAACCTTAAGGTTGTGCTGTTGATTAAATTTAATGCACAAGTACAAAATTGGTGTTCAGTAATGCTTATTTTAGCTTCCCTGGTGGCTCAGAGAATAAAGCGTTTGCCTGCAATGCGGGAAACCCAGGTTCGATCGCTGGGTCAGGAAGATCCCCTGGAGGAGGAAATGGCAACCCACTCTAATACCCTTGCCTGGAAAGTCCCATGGACAGAGAAGTTGGTGCAGGCTACAGTCCATGGGGTTGCAAAGAGTCAGACATGACTGAGTGACTTCACTTTTCACTTTCAATGCTTATTTCTTCTGGCTTCTTTATTCAAAATAAACTTAATATTTTCTCAAGGAAAATATTACTCAAGGCATATTTACTATGACTCCCTGTTGCTCTAATTTTTTCAGGCCAAGTTCAAAATGTTGGTTCTTCCAAAGCGCTTATGAACCTCAGGTACTGTATCTGCAATTACAGGCTCAAACATTAATCCTTTTCTCATTGTTTGTTGGTATCTGCTCTCTTTATTTTGTGTCTCTAAGATCTCCTTCTAGACAATGATATATATAAGGGTAGAATTTGTGGTTAACCTGTCTTTGCATATTTCACAGCATCTAAATGGTACAGAATATATGATCTATATCTAAATCTATCCCTATCTGTCTATATCCATATGTGTGTATATGGCATTTGGCCTCTGGCTTCCTCTTCAATATAACTATTAATAAAGTACAGAGACTGAAGACAAAATTTTCTTTTTCTTAAATCTAGGTTGTGATTACATAAAATACTTTAAACATGAACTATCTGATCATAAAATATCTTTAAAAGTTAAATTACAGCAAAGGCTTTTTTTTTTCTATCCTCAGATGATTCATTGTAGTTGTGAACACTTGACTGGAGAAAAGCTCATTTGAGCTACAAAAAATATGAATTGATATGTGGCTCTGATAAATGATACATGTACATAAATGTACAATGGACTTCCTTATTCTTGTGAATTTCATTCATATATTTTGTTTATTTTTTAGATTAAAAAATCTTAGATGTTTGAGTATAAATCATAATCAGCTAGCCAGCATTCCTAGAGAACTTTGTTTCCTTGAGAATCTTTCTGAACTTCAACTTAACTACAATCAGCTTGTGTGCATACCCAAAGAAATTAAGTTCTTAAAGAAGCTCCAGAAGCTTCTTCTGGCCAGGAACAACATTAAATCTTTGCCAGAGGTAAGCAAAAGATGGAACCAGATTTTCTTTGTTGGTGAAGAACTCATTACACCGTGGTAGAGAGCAGTTATAGACTAGATTAGGGTGTCTGAGTGCAAGCCATCATTTGCTTTCCCTCTGATTATATATGATTAGTTCCCAAATCACTATGACAAAAGAAGGTTATAACTTGGATTTTTTTTTTTACAAAGCTAGGTATGCTAGACTTTGTAAATAAAAATACAAAATGCTTTAATTTGAATTTCAGACTACCAAAGAAGAATTCTTTAGTGTAAGTATGCCCCAAATATTGCATGGGACATACTTATACGTTTTAAAAATCTTATCTTTTTTGTCTGAAACTTAAATTTAAGTGAGTCTCCCGCATTTTTATCTGGCAACTTTGTATAGAGCACAAAGTATAAGTACTTTTTGGTTTTGGAATATATGCTAGATATCTTCCATTTTCTTTTATATCCACTGTCCATCCTTTTCCAACCTGCTTTTCTCTTCTGTGTCTGGGAGACTGACTTGTATGAGCATCAGTGAACTCCTTCGTCCTCTTATTTCCTCTAGGGTATGTTCAGTGAGAGGCAGTGTCAGGAGGTGAAAGGGAGGGGAAGATTGAGTGCGTGCATGTGCACTTGCTTGGTCGTGTCTGACTCCTTGTGACCCCATGGACTCTAACCTGCCATGTTCCTCCGTCCATGGGATTTTCCAGGCAAGGGTACTGGAGTGGGTTGCCATTTCCTCCACAAGGGATATTCCTAACCCAGGGACCAAACCCTCACTTCCTGCGTAGGCAGGCGGCTTCTTTGCCACTGAGCTCCCTGGAAAGCCCTAGAGACTGAGTACCAGATGGTTTTCCTGTGGGGCTGTCTCTAGAATGTTGCTGTGAGTTGCCCGCATGCCTCTCTGGAGGGTCATAGCAATGTCCTGTGATCATCACAACATCGTCGTGTGAGCGTTCTTACATTCCCTTGGCTCTTTAGACCTGTGGTGTTAAAGAACTCCCTGCTGTTGCTAGCTTTTGGGAACTTTGTAGGTTTAGGGAACAACCTTTCTTGGCTTGGAGAACCTTGTTGGTTTCCTTAAACCCTGTCAAACTTTTGTAAACAGTGACTTTATTAAATCCCCCCTCAATTTTTCCAGCTTGAGAGTACTGTTTCTTGTTAGGAACCTGTCAACAGATTTACCTTTCTTATTAGGCAAATTATAATTAATTTGATAGGAGGAAAGGCATGGTGTGCAGTAAACTGAGGAATAAAAATAGATTAATTCCTACTATTTCACTTTTCTCTAAAGAAGATGTTTCCTTTAAAAATTCTGTGCACACTGTAATATGATATGTAAAACTGTACCAAGGTATAGGCTGTAAATAAGTATATTTCAAAAATTTATTCATATATTCCTTAAAATCCTAGTTAGTATAAACAAGCAAAATACCTTGAAATTATAGAATAAACTTGTTAAAAGCATGTCTCTCTTATTTGAAGGAAAGCAACAGCAGCAGCAACAGGAGCATCATGAAGCATGTTATTTTGTGTTTATAACAACTTTATCATATATCTCTTATTAAACTCATTTTAGAATAAAGATCAGGGTGGTTATGTGACTCAAGCATAGTTTGAAAAGGTCAAGGAAGGATCTTAGATTCATGCCTGTCTAACGTAAAAGTCCATATTTCAAATCAGTAGTCTTACTACAAATTTATAAACCCTGAAGCTTTTAAACTTTAAAAAAACTTGAAGGCTAGTAAATCCTGTCCTGAATTATCATGCAAAGAATGCCTGTGATCATTTATATCCTTGTAAGTTTAATATGATTCAGTCTATCATTGTTCTTTTTGGTCTGTATTATAAATGATAAGGCATTGCAGAAAATAGTCATTTGTTTTGATAATGAATGTATTGTGAATCATTTTCTGATCTGTTGTTAATCATGTGTATGTCTGCACACATGTGTCTGAATGTATATGCCCATCCAGTCCTGTTGGGCATGTGGCTAGACTAATGGATTTCCTTTATAAGGAAAGGGTTGTGTCAGCTTATTGCTATACAAGAGGTAGTTGTGAGGTAAGTGCCAGTGGAATTATGTCTGTTTTCTGTCTCCCAAAGATTCTTTCTATTTTAATGATAGAAATGTCTACTAAATGCTCATTATCTATTAAACCCTTTAGTGAGCACTTTCTGATTAGTAATTTGTTTAATGCATTCAGTGTCCATATTGAAGGTCAGTTCAGTTCAGTTCAGTTCAGTCATTCAGTCATGTCTGACTCCTTGCGACCCCCTGGACTGCAGCATGCCATGCCTCCCTGTCCATCACCAACTCCCGGAGTTTACTCAAACTCATGTCCATTGAGTCGGTGAAGCCATCCAACCATCTCATCCTCTGTCGTCCCCTTCTCCTCCTGCCTTCAATCTTTCCCAGCATCAGGGACTTTTCAAATGAGTCAACTCTTCACATCAGGTGGTCAAAGTATTGGAGTTTCAGCTTCCGCATCGGTCCTTCAATGAACACTCAGGACTGATTTCCTTTAGGATTGACTGGTTGGATCTCCTTGCTGGTATATTGAAAGTAAGGTTTCCATTAACGTTTCCATTTTAGAAATGGAGAAGCTAAATTACAAAGATTAAGAAATTTGATATATAGTAAGTGTCAGAGGTGAATTTGAACCTACAGATATTTACTACAAATAGTCTAGTTCTTGGCTACCACGTTATGTTGCCCTGAAGTGGTCAGAGGAAATGGAGAATTCAGAGAATCTGGTGCTTCATTCGTTGTGATTTCCTTGGGGAGAGTACTGATCAGGTAATTAGGAAAGGTGATCAGCCTCATCAAGTTTAAACTTACAAGAAATGTTTATGATGCTACATATTAGATTTGTAAAAACTCTCTTTCTCTCTTTTGTTTCCTGACACAGGGACTTTGTCATCTTTTCAACCTGAGAATTCTAGATGTAGCTGGAAATGTTATTCAGATGTTTCCATCAGGAGTAAGTAGAGTCAACTTGTATTATAATTGAAAAATAATTTTGTTTATTGGGAATAGAAAAAATAGCGTCAGTCGCTCAGTCGTGTCCGACCCTTTGCAACCGCATGGACTGTAGCCTGCCAGGTTCTTCTGTCTCCCTTCTTCAGGGCATCTTCCCAACCCAGGAACTGAACCTGGGTCTCCCACGTTGCAGGCAGATTCTTTACTCTCTAAGCCAGAGGAAATCCTCTGTGAAAAAACAGGCAGCCAGTAAAACCTATGGTAATTGGAACCTTGAATTAATACAAATAATGGAAAGATTTGCTTTGTTCTAGAACTTCAGAACTTGTTCTTTCTTATTCCTTCCTTTGTGTTCTGTGCTTGCTGAACTTGTTTGAATGGAGTGAACTCTGATTGTTATCATAAATATTTTAATATATTATCTATGATTTTTTTTTTTTTAAAAATCACATACTGTTTTTGATCACTTCAGACTTTTTCAAAGTATTACTTTCCAGAGCATAGATTTTTATCCCTCGCAGTTGGGAGTCCCTTAGACTGCAAGATCAAACCAGTCAGTCCTAAAGGAAATCAGTCCTGACTATTCATTGGAAGGACTGATGCTGAAGCTGAAGCTCCAATACTTTGGCCACTTGATGTGAAGAACTGATTCATTAGAAAAGACCCTGATGCTGAGAGCTGGTGATGGGAAAGCCTGGTGTGCTACAGTCCATGGGGTCGCAAAGAGTCAGACACGACTGAGTGACTGAACTGAGTTCGTCCAAAGGAGATATTTATTAGTTGCTTTTAAGCCATGGACAATGAGAAATGCACTTTTTTTCACTTGGAGATGAATTTTGACTTTGCTTTAAGTAACTGGTCTTAGCAACTTGTAACTTTTCAGAAAGAAGCTATAGTTTTTCATGTTGGAGTGAATGTGTTTCCACTTCAAGGTAGTAATTAGAAGCCCAACAATCCAGGAGGTATTCAATAAATAGTTGTTGATCCATTACTTTTTCTGATTAATCAATACAAAATTGAGATTATCATCCTTTTTACCCTCTGAGCGATATTTAGTAAAGCTTATCATTTTAACCATTTTTAAGTGTATAGTTCTAAGTCACTATATATATATATATTTATTCATGTTGGTGCAGCACCATTATCACCACCTATCTCCAGAGGTTTTCTATCCATTCCTCGCTCCCTCTAACCCCTGGCAACCAGCATTCTACTTCTTGTCTCTGAGAATTTGAGTACTCTGGGAATCTCATATAAATAGAATCATACCATATTTGTCCTTTTATGACTGGCATATTTCACTTAGTATAATGTCTCCACAGTCCATCTATGTTATAGCTGTGTCAGATTTTCTTTTTTATGGCTCCAATAATACTCCATTATATGTAATGCATATGCATTAAATGTATATATATATTTTGTATTTTCATTCATCTGCCCACGGACAGTTGGATTGCTTGCCCTTTTTGGCTATTGAGAATAATGCTGCTGTGAATATAGACGTACAAATGTCTGCTCAAGTCCTTGCTTTCACTTTTGGGCATATACCCTGCAGTGTAATTGCAGAGTCATACTCCATATTTTAATTTTTTTTAAGGAATTGCCAAACTGTTTTCCAAAAACATATAGTTTTGAATGTTTAATAAGCATTTGGTGTTAATACTGACCCTGCAAATCCTACAGGATTTTATTTCTCCTACTACACGATACTATCCATGTCTTGGTATGACTCTTCTTCTGCCCTATGATACCTGCCTTGATTGCCAAAGCCGCCCATGTCTTCTCTGGCACCTCTGTGGTTCGTATGTACCACAAAATAGAACAATACTTTTCAAGTTGGTCTTCTCAATAGACTGTAATCTTCCAAAGGAAAAGAGTTCTCTTTTCTCCCTTTATACCAGCAGAGTCTTGAATTTCAATCAAATGCATGTGTACTAAGTCACTTATGTCATGTCTGACTCTTTGTGACCCCATGGACTGTAGCCTGCCAGGCTCCGTGGGGAGTCTCCAGGCAAGAATACTAGAGTGGGTTGCCATGCCCTCCTCCATGGGATCTTCCTGACCAAGGGATTGAACCCATGTTTCTTATTATCTCCTGCACTGACAGTTGGACCACTAGACTACCTGGGAAGCCCTTGAATTGAATAAATATTTGTTAAACATATAAATAAAAGTAATTTTCTTTAACTATATTCAGTATTTGACTTAGTAGTACCATGAATTCAAAGTTCCTTCTATAGTGGTACTATAGTTATAATTCTGCTTTTTCAATAAAACACCGTCCCATTAATTTAGGGTGATTTTGAAAGAATATGACTTAGTGTTGCATTTGGAGCACCTATTTCAGAATTTTCTGGGAGCACTGAAGTAAAGTATTCTGTGAATTCCATCTGAGGTCTGGTCCAACTAGTCCAAATGAATAGAATTTGAGAGATAAGGCCACTATTGTGGTAAATGATGAACACAGAGGATGAACCAACCCTAGGCCATTCAAGTATGACCTAAATCAAGTCCCTTATGGTTATTCAGAGAAAGTGACATAGGTTCAGCCTGATAGAGTGTTTGAAGAACTATGGATGGCGGTTTATAACATTGTACAGGATGTGATGATTGAAACCATCCCCAAGAAAAAGAAATGCAAGAAGGCAAAATGTTTGTCTGAGGAGGCATTACAAAGAGCTGAGAAAAGAAGTGAAAGGCAACGGAGAAAGGGAAAGATATACTCAACTGAATGTAGAGTTCCAAAGAATAGCAAGGCGAGATAAGAAAGCCTTAAGTGACTAATGCAAAGAAATAGAGGAAAACAATAGAATGGGAAAGACTAGAAAATTAGAGATATCAAGGGAAGATTTCATACAAAAATGGGCACAATAAAAGACAGAAATGGCGTGGGCCTAACAGAAGCAGAAGAGATTAAAAAGAGGTGGCAAGAATACACAGAACAATTGTAAAAAACGTCTTAATGACCCAGATAACCACAATTGTGTAGTCACTCACCTAGAGCCAGACATCCTGGAGTGTGAAGTCCAGTGGACCTTAAGAAGCATTACTATGAACAAAGCTAGTGGAGGTGATGGGATTCCAGTGGAGCTATTTCAAATCTTAAAAGATGCTATTAAAGTGCTGCACTCAGTATGCCAGCTAGTTTAAAAACTCAGCAGTGGCCATAAGACTGGAAAAGTTTAGTTTTCTTTCCAATTGCAAAGAAGGATAATGCCAAAGAATGTTCAAACTACCATACAATTAAGCTCATTTCACATGCTAGCAAAGTAATGCTTAAAATCCTTCAATCTAGGCTTCAACAGTACGTGAACCAAAAACTTCCAGATGTACTAGCTGGATTTAGAAAAGGCAGAGGAACCTGAGATCAAGTCGCCAATATCTGTTGGATCATAGAAAAAGCAAGGGAGTTCCAGAAAAACATTTGCCTCTGCTTCATTGATTATAATAAAGCCTTTGTGTGGATCACAATAAACAGGGGAAAATTTTTAAAGATATGGGAATACCACACCACGTTACAGGCCTCCTGTGAAACCTGTGTGCAGGTCAAGAAGCAACAGTTAGAACAGGACATGGAACAAAGGACTGGTTCAAAATTGAGAAAGGAGTATGTCCAGGCTGTGTATTGTCACTCTGTTTATTTTAACTATATGCAGAGTACATCATGTGAAATTCTGAGCTGGATGAAGCTCAGGCTGGAATCAAGATTGCTGGGGGAAATATCATTAACCTCAGATATGCAGATGACACGACCTTTATGGCAGAAAGTGAAGAGGAACTAAAGAACCTCTTGATGAAAGTGAAAGAGGAGAGTGAAAAAACTGGCTAAAGACTCAACATTCAAAAAACGGAAACCATGGTATCCATTCCCATCACTTAATGGCAAATGAAAGTGAAAGTGAAGTCGCTCAGTCGTGTCTGACTCTTTGCGACCCCGTGGACTGTAGCCTACCAGGCTTCTCTGTCCATGGGATTCTCTAGGCAAGAATACTGGAGTGGGTTACCATTTCCTTCTCCAGGGGATCTTCCCGACTCAGGGATCAAACCCGGGTCTCCTGCATTGGAGGCAGATGCTTTAACCTCTGAGCCACCATAGATGGGGAAAAATAGCAACAGAGACAGACTATTTTCTTGGTCTCCAATATCACTGTGGATGATGACTGCAGCCATGAAATTAAAAGACACTTGTTCTTTGGAAGAAAAACTATGATAAACCTAGACAGCATATTAAAAAACAGAGACATCACTTTGCCAACAAAGGTCTATATAGTCAAAGCTATGGTTTTTCCATTAGTCACATATGGATTTGAGAGTTGGATCATTAAAGAAGGCTGAGTTCCGAAGAATTGATGCTTTTAAACGGTGGTGCTGGAGAAGACTCTTGAGAGTTGCTTGGACAGCAAGGAGATCAAACCAGTCAATCCTAAAGGAAGTCCGCCCTGAATATTCATTGGAGGGACTGATGCTGAAGCTGAAGCTCCAATACTTTGGCCACCTGATGTGAAGAGCCAACATATTGGAAACGACCCTGATGCTGGGAGAGACTGAGAAGAGGGTGACAGAGGATAATGTGGGAGATGGTGAAGGATAGGGAAGCTTGGCATCCTGCAGTCCGTGGGGTCACATAGAGTCAGACATGACTTAGTGACTGAACAACAGTATGGTCCTATTACCATTTTCTTAATTGTTTTGGGTTTATTTTGTGTAGGTCTTTTCCTTCTCTTGTGTTTTGTGCCTCGAGAAGTTCCTTTAGTATTTGTTGCAAAGCTCATTTTGGTGGTGCTGAATTCTCTTAACTTTTGCTTGTCTGGAAAGCTTTTGATTTCTCCATCAATTCTGAATGAGAGTCTTGCTGGGTAGAGTATTCTTGGTAGTAAGTTCTTCCTTTTCATCACTTTAAGTATATCATGCCATTCCCTTTTGGCTTCTAGAGTTTCTGTTGAAAAATCAACTGATAATCTTATGGGAGTTCATTTGTATGTTATTTGTCCTTTTGTCCTTGTTGTTTTTTATATTTTATCTTTGTCTTTAATTTTCATCATTTTGATTACTGTGTGTCTTGGTGCGTTCTTCCTTGGGTTTATCCTGCCTGGGACTTTCTGTGCTTCCTGGACTTGGTTGACTATTTTCCCATGTTAGGAAAGTTTTCAGCTATTATTTCTTCAAATATTTTCTCAAGTCCTTTCTCTCTCTCTTTTGGGACCCCTATAATGTGAATGTTGGCATTTATAATGTTGTCCCAGAGTTCTCTGAGGCAGTCTTCATTTTTTTCATTCTTCTTTCTATATTCTGTTCCGTGGCAGTGATTTCCACTGTTCTGTCCTCCAGGTATGTATCTGTTCTTCTGCATCAGTTATTCTGCTATTGATTCCTTCTCATGTATTGTTCATCTGTGTTTGTGTGTTCTTTAGTTCTAGGTCTTTGGCGAACATTTCTTGTATCTTCTCAGTCTTTGCCTCCATTCTTTTTCTGAGATTCTGGATCATCTTCGCTGTCATTTTTCTGAATTGTTTTTCTGGAAGGTTGTCTATCTCCATTTCATTCATTTGTTTTCTGTGGTTTTATCTTGTCCTTTCATCTGGGACAAAACCCTCTACTTTTTCATTCTGGTTAACTTTCTGTAATGTGGTTTTGGTTCTCGCCGCTGAGGGATTGTGGTTCTTCTTGCTTCTTCTATCTGCCTTCTGATGGATGAAATTAAGAGACTTATATAAGCTTCCTGATGGAAGAGACTGTTGGTGGGAAAAACTGAGTCTTGCTCTGGTGGGCAGAGCCTGCTGAGTAAAACTTTAATCCAATTCTCCACTGATGGGTGTGCTTGCACTCACTCTCTGTTAGTTGTTTGCCTCTGTTAGAGACAACCCAGCCCTGGGGTCTGCTGGCTCTCTGGTAGGGTTAATGGTGACCTCCAAGAGGACTTATGGCAAGGGGCCCCTTCTAGGCCTGCTGCTGCCAGGGCCCTCATCCCCACAGCGAGCCCCTGCCGACCCACACCTCCACAGGAGACCCTCCAACACTAGCAGGTAGGACTGGTTCAATCTCCTGTAGGGTCATGACTCCTTTCCCCTGGGTCTTAGTGCACACAAGATTTCGTTTGCCCCCGCCAAGACTGGAGTCTGTTTCCCCTTGTCCTGTGGACATCCTGTAATCAAATTCCATGGGCCTTGAAGGTCAGATTCCCTGGGGATTCCCAGTCTCTTGGCTGGATCTCCAGGCTGGGAAGTCTGACGTGAGGCTCAGAACCTTCACAGCAGTGGGAGAACTTCTTTGGTATTTATTGTTCTCCAGATAGTGGGTTACCAACCCAGCAGGTATGGGATTTGATTTTATCATGATTGCACCCCTCTTACCATCTCATTGTTGCTTCTTCTTTGTCTTTGGATGTGGGATACCTTTTTTTGGTGGATTTCAGCATCCTTCTGTTGATGGTTGTTCAAAAGCTAGTTGCGATTTTGGTGCTCTTTCAGGAGGAGATGAGTGCCTGTCCTTCTACTCTGCCCATCTTCAACCAGAAGTGATGTAATCTCTTAAACATGTATTTGTCAGCCAGTCTAAGCAATGGAGAGGTTTTTAGCGTGTGATTTTAAACAAGGATATTAATAAATGCTTGTATCATAACATTGTTGGGTTAAGTATTTGACACAATAGCTGGTGCATAGCACATATAGAATGAATGAATAATTAAATTAGATAATGTATATAAATCCTTTACTAATGCTTGGCACATGCTGGATATTAAATGTTATTTTCTTTTCATTTTAAAGTTTGGTCTGAGCTATCTGCTGCTGATACTATACCAAATGTAGGGATGTCTTTCAAAGCTACGAGAACACCTGAATGATTCTAATGTAATTTGTAGGGTAACCACTGTTGTGTGTGCAAGGGTAAATACTGTGTTAGCAGCACAATGTTTTGGGTTATTTTCCTCTACAGATCCATTGACATTCTCTGGCCTACCTTGGTTAATCAACAAAACAGTACTAATCAGCTGTCTCCCTGAACGAGTTCCTTCTTTCCCTAGATCCTCACCTTTGATTCTCTGTTTATTTCTGTCTCATCCTTTCCCCACTTCCTCCTGACTCACTTGGTTTCTGATTGTCACATGAGATCCCTCTGAATCCATTGTTAACTGAATTCCCCTTTTCTTAGATGCTTTACACAACTGGTCACCTACTACTTATCTTGATGTCATTTATTTCCTTGAATACTTTTTTTTTTTTTTTTCCTTGAATACTTTTAATTTAAAATTATTTCTCTGCTTATAGCTCTGTTTATATATATATTTTTTTTTATTGAAGTGTAGTTGGTTTACAGTGTTGTGCCAATCTCTGCTGCAGAGTGACTCAGTTATAGATATATAGACATTCTTCTTTTATGTTCTTTTCCATTGTGGTTTATCACAGGATATCAAATATGGTTCCTTGTGCTATTCAGTAGGCCCTTGTTGTTTGTCCATCCTATATATACAAATAAAAATATAACAATATATAATCATAGCAAAATATAATGATCGGTTACAGCTGCTAGTCCCACATTCCTAGTCCTTCCCTTGCCCAACCCTTTCCCCCTCGCAACCACAGGTGTGTTCTCTGTGTCTGTGAGTCTGTTTCTGTTTTAGTGGATAGGTTCATTTGTGCCCTATTTTAGATTCCACATGTAAGTGTTGTCACATGATATTTTCTTCCCCTTTCTGACTTCCTTTACTCATTATGATAATCTCTAGCATCCATGTTGCTGCAAATGGCAGCATTTCATTCCTTTTGATGACTGAATAGGACTCCATTGTGTATATGTGCTACATCTTTATGCATGCATCTGTCCGTGGACATTTAGGTTGTTCCCATGGCTTGGCTATTGTGAACAGTGCCACTGTGAACATGGGGGTGCATGGGTTTTTTCTGAATTACAGTTTTGTCTGGGTATATGCCAAAAATGGGATTGCTGGATCATATGGTCATTCTATTTTTAGTTTTCTGAGGAACTTCCACACTGTTGCATCCGTTGACATTCCCACCAGTAGTATAGGAGGATTCCCTTTTCTCCACACCCTCTCCAGTATTTGTTCTTTGTAGACATTCTAATGGAGAAGGCAATGGCACCCCACTCCAGTACTCTTGCCTGGAAAATCTCATGGACGGGGGAGCCTGGTAGGCTGCAGTCCATGGTCTCACGAAGAGTCGGACATGACTGAGCAACTTCACTTTGACTTTTCACTTTCATGCGTTGGAGAAGGAAATGGCAACCCACTCCAGTATTCTTGCCTAGAGAATCGCAGGGATGGGGGAGCCTGGTGGGCTGTCGTCTATGGGGTTGCACAGAGTCGGACACAACTGAAGCAAGTTAGCAGCAGCAGACGTTCTAATGATGACCATTCTGACTAGTGTGAGGTGGTACATTATTGTAGTTTTGTTTTGCATTGCTCTAAAAATGCAATGCTGATTGATTTTAATCTATTCCAGTGAAAGCATATCTTATATTCCCTTGATTCCAGACCCTTGCCTGATATCTAGTAGATAGATCCTGGTTTAGTGTCATTCTTGGCTTCTTATTTGTCTAATTTATAAAGCCTAAATATTTCACATATGTTCCCAGTGCCTTTTGTTGTTTTACTTTTTTTGTGCTTCATCCAAACTCAAGTGATGATAGCCATTTTATATTTGAATGATTCTTATAATTTCCAAATAAACTCACTTGTCTTCAGTAAAATTATACTCATGTATGAGCAGTTATTCACAGATATGTTCACATACACACATGGAGGTCATTCAGCTTTGGATTAAGACAAGTATTTTTGTGAAATTGATTGTACACTTAGAAAATTGTTCTATATAGTTTCAACATGTCCATGACCAAAAATGTCCTTGAGTGGTGACTTTTGTACAGTTTTGTGAAAGGAACTTGGAAAAATGAAATTATGATGTCAGACTAGTACCAAAAGTTCTATCAAAACTTTTGAAACTCTTTTGCAAGATGATTAAATATAACCTAAAAGTGAAAAATGATACTCAGGGAAATGTTCATAAAGCTATAGGCAAGGACATCTCCAAATATCTCCATATACTAATGATTTGTTTTGAAGTATTTTGAGTATTCCACTTTGCTCAAATAGCCATGAGACATTCCAGTTATCTACCTTCATCTTCCTTGCTTTTCTGCCTCTATTGAATAGCAATGTTAGAGATCCACTTTTTTCCTGTTCAGTATCTATAGTTTATCTTCTGTCTAGGCTGAATGTTAGGAAACGCTGTACCCTATTCTTACAGCTTATTATAGCCTCTCTAAAATTTGACCTTAATTTGAAAATAGTGTATTTTTCTTTGGTTGTCAGTGGTTCAATTTATTAGGAGTGTGTGTGTGTGTGTTAGTTGCTCAGTCTTGTCCGACTCTTTGCGACCTCATGGGGTGTGTAGCCCACCCGGCTCCTCTGTCCATGCAAGAATACTGGAGTGGGTTGCCATTTCCTTCTCCAATATTTATTAGGAAATATACATTTAAAACAAGGTTCAGTGGCCTTTAAAAAGTGGGACACAAGCCAACACTTACCTAATGAAAACCACTTGTGGGGTCTATGGTTTTATGTAAATGATGTGACAGCTCCTAGTCTTGTTTTTTCTGACTGTGTAGAGCTTCTCCATCTTCAGCTTCAAAGAATATAATCAATCTGACCATCTGGTGATGTCCATGTGTAGAGTCGCCTCTTGTGTTGTTGGAAGAGGATGTTTGCTAGTATGCTTAAAGGACCTCAAATTCAAACAAGGCAATTTGATTTCTGATTCTATCTTCTCTTTCTATAACATTTTATATTACATACTAAGCCCTGTACTAAGAACTGGGCATATAATGGTGAGGAAACAAGACAGGATCTCTGCTCTTTCCAGTGCTGTACTATAGGGAGGAGAACAGATTAATCAATAATTATCATTATGAATGTATAATTGCAAACTGATATCAGTACACTAAAAGAAAGGACCACTGGCCTGAGAAGGAGAAAAAGAACTTGATTAAAAAGTAGGTAGGGGAAGACTTCTTAGAAGAAGTGACAAAACTTGTCTGAAGAATGGTAGGAATCAATTAGATGAAGGGGAAAGATGCTTTCCAGACAAAGTGAATGGCATGTGGAAAGGCCCTGGCGTGGGAGGGACCTTGGATATTCGGGGAACTGGAAGGAATAGCAGGGGTTCCATGACCAAGGAATGTAGAGTATGCTGAGGATTTTGATCTTTATTTGAAGAGCAATGCAAGTCTAAAGGGTTTTAGGAAGGTGGGGGGGGGGTGACATAATCAGAACTATAGTTTGAAAAGATCATATTTATGAAGTGTAGAGTATACATCGGAAGGGTTGACAAAGGGAACTGGGTGGGCATCTGGTAGACTTTTGCTGAAGTGAAGTAAGTGATAGTAAGTTGGTTTAAGGTGGTGACAATTGGGATAGAAATATCTGAACAAATTCAAGAGATATTTAAGAGGTAAATTTAGAAATGGTGATGAGCTCGTGAGCTTTCTATAGTGTAAGATAGAAGACACTGGAAAAATACCAACTTCAGGAGGGCAGATCCTGAGTTCAGTCTTGGATAGAGTGAATTTAACATATATTTATGATATCCAAGTGAAGATTTTGAGTAGGCAGTTGGCTGTAGGGTGTGGAACCTGAGTCATATGCATAAAGGTTTCACTGAAGTCATGTATATGGTTCAGATTGCCTAGGGAAAAAATAAGTGAGAAGAGAATGTGCTAGGCTTAGGGGAGAACTATTTCATGGTTGGACAAAAAAGATGAGCCAGCAAAGAAAACATGGAATTGTATTGACTAGCATGTTGACTAGAGGAGAATTTCTGGCAACCACCGAGGGCATGTTGGAAGTCGGTGAAGAGTTTATTGTGATTCTTGCATGCCCTAAGGTATAACTGCAAATAGCACTTATTTACTTTGGTGCAGAGACAGGGAAAGCTGATGATAGGGGTGATCTCTATACATAGACAGTGATAAGGCAGAGTACCTGAGTATTACATGTGTAATGTGACTTGTCATACATTGTTTAATATATAGGAAGGTTTTAAAATTTTAAATAATTCTGAGGAAATTATATATACATATTTGCTCCCATTTCAAATATTTTGGATGACATAGTCCCAATACTTAAAATCTTAACTCTTCTCACAAATAACTGTTAGCATATATATCATTTCCAATTCTTGCTAAAGGGTAACCCTGTGAGCTTTGAGATGGTCTAAAGGGTATGTGGTTATTTGCCATCACTTACTTATCAGTTCTGTTTTTGAGTTCATATGAAATTTCAGCCTCCATTCTCCTCATTTACACTAACAAATTTCTTCCTAAATTAGCCCCTTTCTGATCTCCCCCATTACTTAAGACTGGTCTGAAGCAAAAAAAGGGCTTGCAGAACTTACACATTGTCTGTAGGCCTGGGGCTTTTCAGAAACGCTTGTAACAATTGAACAAGTCTAGAAAAGAAGGGCTTTGCAAATCTTGAGTATCCAGGGAGAGCTGTATGTGATTGATTATTTATTGGGCCTCAACTGTGTACTAGGTACTATTTAGAGCTTACATTAAATAATAATTTAATTTAAGAGTAAAGTAATTTAAGAGCTCTAGATGCAGCTCTTAAAAAGACCAAAACCTGATAAATGAAGACAGACTTTTTAACAGTGATTGCCTCATAGTATTTACAGGTGGTATGATTAATTTGGACTTCCCTGGTGGCAGACAGTAAAAGCGTCTGCCTATAATGCAGGGGACCCAGGTTCAATCCCTTAGTCAGGAAGATCCCCTGGAGAAGGAAATGGCATCCCACTCCAGTACTCTTGCCTGGAAAATCCCATGGACGGAGGAGCCTGGTAGGCTTCAGTCCACAGGGTCGCAAAGAGTTGGACACAACTCTCAGGTGGTTCTAGTGGTAAAGAACCTGCTTCCCAATGCACCAGATGTAAGAGACCTGGGTTCAATGCCTGGGTTGGGAAGATCCCCTGGAGAAGGGTATGGCAACCCACTCCAATATTCTTGTCTGGAGAATCTGATGGATAGAGGAGCCCAGTAGGCTACAGTCCATGTGGTTGCAGAGAGTCAGACATGACAAAAGTGACTTTGCATGATTCATATATGACTTACATGATTAATTTACATATAAGGCCAAAGGAGATATGGGAATATTTGGTAGAAGTTGCAAAAACTGAAAGTGGAAATGTTAGTAGCTCAGTCATGTCTGACTGTTTGCAACCCCATGGACTGTAGCCCATCAGGCTCCTCTACCCATGGGACTCTCTTGGCAAGAATACTGGAGTGGGTTGCCATTCCCTTCTCCAGGGGATCTTCCCCACCCAGGGATCAAACCCAGGTTTCCCACCTTGCAAGCAGATTCTTTACCATCTGAGTCACAAGGAAAGTCAAAAAGCTTACAGGGGTGATATTTTAGTCATGAAGTGAAGATCCAGGAGTGTATTGAGTAGTGGGCACAGCACAGGTGATAGTTATAAGGCACTGGCCTCTTCTGAGACCCTAAGTTCTACAGGATGACTGTTTTATAAGGGTAACAGTAGAGCCTACCAGGATATATGGTTGTTAAAACAGGCCAAGGAGAACCAAATATGATATACTAGGACTTTTGAATTTATCCTATGGACATAAGGGAACCTTGATAATTTTAAGCAAGGATGTATTATGAATAAGTTCTCATTTTAAAAGACTACTTTGGAAGCAAAAGTTTGCAATATATGAACTGTTGCAGTAGTTCATATAAGATGAAGGCCTCAATCAAACCAGAGAGATTAGTGGCTGGGCCAGGGAGCAGGAAGAAGGATGGTGCAGAGGTGCTGAGGAGGTGGGTGGGATGGGGGATGAAAAGAAAGGATAAATTCCAGAAGTTTCAAGAAGGTAGAATTGATAGAACAGGAGGTTGATGACAGAAGATTTGATGTGGATAATAAGGAAAAGGAATGAAGAAAATATGGGAGAAATGGATTCGATTCTTGAATGTTAGAATTTATGGTGACTGTGGGACTCCCATCTGGAGATGTCCAGGAGACAACCAAATATTTGAGAATAAATATTACTCAAGTTTTATTATAAATGTGGTCAACACAGTCAACTTAGGCTCAAAGTCCCTTGATTCCTTGACTTTGATGATCTTTTCAGGTCTTCACTTTACCATCACATCACATCTGTTCAGCTGCTCTCAGTATGAAGAATTAAAGTCCAGTTTGGCAGTTTGACCTCTGTTTTCTCCCATGGTCTAGTTCTCTTGTCGCTTTATCGCGGTATCTTTCCTTTGAGATCACTGAGACTTCATGTCCCTCCACACTTCCTTTTACTTTCAGTCCCTCAAAACTTTGTATTGTTATTTCTTTTTCTATCTGGTCCAAACGCCAAAGAACCCAGTCCAGTTCACTTATGCTTTAGTACATATGAGCTCATTCCCTACTTTCTGGTATATCCTTCTGCAGATTCTTAATGCATCTGGACTGCTGGGTGCCAAAGGAGCACACAGTCTATGGGCAGGGACTGCTCCAAATGTGTGGATTCAGTGGGTCCCTCAACACCCCTGTATAATATTTTTGCTTGTACCATGCCAGGTTCCTTTTCTAAAACCTGTTCCATACTTTTCCCACCCTTTTCAAGGCTTCTCCCACATTAGCAACTTGCTAATAACTTCACAACTCAGTTAGCAGATGGTCTTATTCTCTATTTCAAAGGCAAAATTGAAAGGATCACGTCTGACTCCTTCACATCCAATTCCACACCTTCAAACTTATTCATGTCTGCATCTTTTCTTCTAGCCATAGAGGACAGGATAATTCAAAGATGTTAATATTCAAAGGTCTTTCTGTGTCCTTCACCTGAGCATTACTCTTTCAATTATTCTTTCTCCTCTAAATTAATCTCTCTATATTGGTACTTCTACATGATCAAGTCTTCTTTATGTTAAAAAAATAAAACCCCTCATTTGAACCTTCATTTTCCTCCAGCTGCAGATCCCCTCTCTAGATAAGAGGGTCAGTGAATGTTTATGTCCTTGTACCTCTAAACCAGGGTTTTCTCAACTTCAGCAGCACTTTGGGCCTGATAATTCTTTGTTGCAGGGGCTGCTGTGTGTATTACAGGATGTTTCTCAGCATCCCTAATATTTACTAAATAGATGTCAGTAATACTGCCCCTCCCCCACTTGTAACAATGAAAACTATCTGTAGACCCTTGACGGGGAGGGGAGGGACAAAATTGTTCTAGTTGAGATTAAAGTCATGACAGTGTTTGTTCAAGCAGGCCTATGCAAAGAGCCTCTGAACAGCTATAACAGTATTTTATTAGCAGAAGAGATTATGCTATTGGAGTGATGACACTAGCAAAGTATATTGTTGTATTAAAAAGTTAGACTGACAGGAAGGGCTTCTGAGCTGGTGCTAGTGGTAAAAAACCCGCCTTCCAGTGCAGGTAGACGTAAGAGGCACAGGTTTGATCCCTGAGTCAGGAAGATACCCCGGAGGAGGGCAAGGCAACTTATTCTTGCCTGGAGAGTCCCATCGACAGAGGAACTGACAGACTGCAGTCCATAGGGTCAAACAGAGTCAGGCACTACTGAAGTGACTTAGCGTGCTTGCACTGACAGGAAACCCCATAGTGCCTGTAGAAACAGGGTATTAAAAAATGCTGCTCTGGGGAACATTCAGAGTGGACACAGACATTGTGTGACTTCAGCTTGCTGAAATGTACCTGCTACAAAACATATGTTAATGGCTTTCATTATTAATTATTTTCCTTTCATTAATTTCTTTCTGATATATTATGTGTAGTAAGTTAGCAAGCTGGATAACTCATTACCATGTTCAATGGAAGAATAATGACAGGGTTTGAAGGAAGAAAAAAAGATCCCTAAAGAAAAATATATGCTCTTTGGACCATGGTCAGCTTTGAAATGAGGTTCACATCTGTTAATGCTTTTGCATATCCCAAGATACTCATTTGTATCAGTTTTTTATAAAAAGACTGAGTTTAAGTATAAATAATAGAATGTTATTCTCCAGGACCAGAAGGAAGAAAGGGTGATTCCATTAAGCACAAGAAGTGCTCTTTTCATTTTAGCACACCCAGTACTTAGCAGGGGCTACCATTGGATTCAGCTGTCTGGGTTCTCCTTGTTGATGATACCAGAGGAAACTGAATTAAGAAAGACAGAATGTCTAAAGGTGATCCCAGTGAGGTCTTGAACCCTGTATTTTATTTTAAAATCTTGTCTATGTTGTAGAAATTTCATGAGACTTTTGAGACCTGATGACATGCTGCCCTGGAGAGATGTATTAAAATCAATTATTTTTTTAAACTCTGGGCTGAAATCAAGGAAATATCTCTAATTCTTTCATAAGTGTGAAGTGCAGTGGTGTAATGGCACTGCTCATCCTGGCTCACAAGAGTCAGTTTTCCACATCTCTTCCCAACTCTGTTCAGTGGGTGGAATCAGCCATTGTAGGAGTATTGACACCTTTGAATCAAAACATGCCACAAATCAGAGCTTTTTTTCGTTTCCAAAAAATCATCTTATCTGGACACCACTGAAGGCAGGTATTATTTTCCCTATCTCACAGTCTCAGAAAAGTAAATCCCTAAATTAGTTTAATTTTGAAAACCACGTAAGTTCTTGGGAGTCAAAGCATAATATTAATATGAGAGAATTCCCTATTTTTCTATACAAAGGGTAGAATCCAGCTGAATTTAGGTTTTCTTCAAAGAAGATTTAATACCCTTGTGAATTGTACATTTTCTTTTTCTTTTATTTTCATTGTGCACAACAGGTAAATCAACTGTACTTCAATAAAATGAGATTTTTTTGATATTTCTCTATTCCCCTTCCCTTCCTCCCTGATCATAAATAAATGAATCATAAGACAGTATGTGATACCTAGATGTTGGTGTGTATTAGAGTGTTATTTTTCATCATGCATGAGTGCGTGCTAAGTCGCTTCAGTTGTGTCTGACTCTGTGCAATCTTGTGGACTGTAGCCCTCCAGGCTTCCCTGTCCATGAGGATTCTCCAGGCAAGAATACTGGAGTGGGTTGCTATGCATACCTCCAGGGATTTTCATCATACTTGGTTCCTAACAAACATATTAGTTGCAAACTGTACCCAGCATTTGATTAATTAACCCTTATTTTATTAATAACCAGCTCTATGATCCTGAACAAGCTTTCTCAACTGTCTAGTTTGGGGGATGCCACCAATGACCTCTAAAGTCATTGCCATCCTTGGTAACATGCTTATGCTTCTAATAACTTGAGTATGCCTTGCTGTTAAAATCCTAATGTGGAATATAGATTTTAGATAAAGTAATATTTTTAAAAAATATTGATAAATATTTAATTATTTTAAATTTTAAAGTAGACTTTTTAAAAAGTCTAGTTTTGTTGATGATACAGGCTCCGAAGTGAGGTTTATTTTGTTGTGTAATGAAGTTTTTATTTTGTTTTTGAAAGTTTCAAGATTTGAAGCTGAGGGAGTTCTACTGTGAGGGAAACCCACTGTTCCTGAAGCGGCCAGTTAGTGCTATAAAACAGGAGGACGTCTGGAGTTTACAGGTGAAGCCTTACGTCATTCACACAGGTTTCAAGCTAAAGCCATGATTTAAGTTTTAAAGAGTTTTCTTCTAAAGCATTCTTACCAAGCCAGCAAATGGTTAATACAACCATAATCCATTGACATTGTGGACCCTAGTCATAATCTTTGTGACTTGCTTGCAGAATCCAATGTGATCCTATCTGATTTCCAGAGTGACCACATTCAGAGATGTTTTAAACATTTTGTTGGATCAAAAGAGAGGAATTTGTGTTCGCTTTAGCATCCACGTATTTTTTCAGTATTATCTAAAGATATATTTGATTTGTTCTTACTGGGGTCTTTTGCCTCTTCCATCCCCTTGTCATTTATCCCCATTCCTAGGGGATGAAAGAATATGATCCAGAAATTGTGTTCCCTTTAGTCAAAGAAGTTGGTGATATTAAAAGAAGGAATAGGGAAGTATACTAGAGGACTGGCTGTGTATGTCTTTTGGTGATAGACACATTGAAGATTGCAGATTTTACCACATTTGAGTATGAGTCTCCATTGTGAATGTGGATTTCTCAGGTCCTTTTAGCTGAACATGCAGAATTGTCTTAAAATGTTCAAGTATTGGGAAGGGTTCAAGTTTCCTGACTACAGGAAACAACCAACATTGTTTAATGGTTTAGTTTTTTTTAAAAAACATTTTTCCCTTATTGAACAAGTAATATATATTTAATACAGAAAACTAGAAAATACAGATGAGCAAGGAAGAAGATATTAGTTATAATGCCATGTGTGTCGGTCACTCAGTTGTGTCCAACTCTTTGCGATACTATGGACTGTAGCCCGCCAAGCTCCTCTGTCCATGAAATTCTCTAGGCAAGAGTACTGGAGTATATTGACATTTCCTTCTCCAGAGGATCTTTCCAACTCAGGAATTGAACCAGGGTCTCCTGCATTGCAGGGAGATTCTTTACCATCTGAGCCACCAGTTGAAAAATTATTTAAAAAGTAATACAAGCTTATTTAGAGAAATCAGAGAAAAGGCAATAAAAATTGATAAAAATACTCAAAAATCCAGTGTGCAGAGATACAATCACTGTTCTGACATTTATTTTGTTAGAACTTTTCATAAATCCAGAAGTTTTTGATATCAAAACTTTGTTCAAGCTGTGTACTATTTAGATACTTCATTTTTTACTCAAAATATGGTGAATATTTTTCCAGTCAGTGAAAAATAAGTCCATGACATCTTTTTTGATGATTACATAATAATATACTGGTATACGATTATACCAGAATATTTTAAACTACTTTCCTACTGTTGGCTGTTTAGATATTACTAATCTTATAACTTTTTGGCCTTTATAAACAAGGCTCCCCTCTTCTCATGTCCATATTATCCCTGTGAATGAAATCACTAAGCCAAAGGACTTTCATCCTTTCAAGGCTGAATCTTTTCCAGTTCTCTTCCAGAGACTCAATCTATATTTCCATAAACAGTATTGTTTCCCTCTCTTATGTGTATGTGAATAAAAACTTATTTGAAGTTTAATTATAAATGATTTTAAAATTGAAGTATTAAATTTGTTTAATTCCTCATACCCTAATTGTTCTCCTTGAATCAAACATTTCAGAACAATGGTAATAAAATAGTATTGATAGTAAAAATAAAAATATTAATAGACAACTAATACTTACTATACTTACCATGGGCAAGGCATTGTTCCAAGCACTTAATGGAAATGAACTAATTTCAGTTCAGTTCAGTTCAGTCGCTCAGTCGTGTCCAACCTCATGAATTGCAGCAGTCCTCCATTAACCCTCAAAAAGAAGACACCATTATTATTCCTCTTTTATAGATAAATTGAGCCTTGGTTTAAATAACTTGTCCAAGTTCACAGGTCTAGTAAGTTTTAAAATGCTGATGCCATTCTAAGCAGTTGGCCTCCAGACTCCATGCTGCAATATTGCCTCAGAAAGAGGCTGCCAGAAGTGAGGGAAAAGGGAAACAAAAGTAGTCTCTTGGAAGAAATTCTGGTTTGTGGAACAGACTGGATAAGCAGTTAACCCAGGGTGGCAGGGGTCTTACAGGGAGCCCATGAGAGCAAGAATGTTACCTTGAGTCTGGGACCCAGGTGCAGGGTGAGAGAACAGTTCTTCCCTCTCATTTTCAAAACTTTAAGGACCCAGGAGCACAACAATTTGGGGGTTTTGTTTTGTTTATTTAGTAGAAGCAGTGATTTTTACTTATATAAATGATTTGGGTGTTTTTGAAAGTATCTGTAAGAATTTTTCTTAGAAAGATGACAAATTTACTATAATTTTGTATTTTTACTTAAAAGTCATTTCTACTGGATATTTGGTTACCATTATAACATTACTGATTAAACCACTTGGACTTTCAAAAACTATAGGGACTGGTTTCAGGATATTCGTTGGTTAAGATTTTTTAAGACTTTTCCTTATCTCAGAGATTTGTGAACTAAAATTTAATATTGATAGTTATAACAAAATATTAACCAGAGTATACTCTGTCAGCAGATACTAGAGTTTTACCTGTATTATATAATTTAATTCTCTGAACTCTGTATGGTAGAATTGGAAACAAAATTCCTATTTTAGAGGTGGGGCATTCCAGATCAGAGAATTTAAGGACTTGTCAAATAGGGTCACACTAGTAAGTCATAGAGTCACACAATTTGCACTTATTTATGTAGTTGACTGACTCAGCATCTTGCTCTTGATGCTGTGTTTTAGTGCCTATCATTCAGTAACAACTGATCATACAAGAGTTCCAAAGTTCTTCATTCCTTCTGATTCACATTTGTTTTTATGTTTTATAATTTTTAATATTTATATATAAATATATCTAAGGATAACTTTATGATCCAAATCAAATCAAGGAAACTAAAAGAAACACCTTAAACTAATTTTAATCTATGATTGTTTAAACATAGAAATAATCTCTGACCTACATATAGTTAGCTAACAAATATTCTAACAGAATAGCATATAAGCTATTCAAAAGGAATAATTTATTTTCCATAAATGATTTCTTGACTTTTAGATAACACTGAGATCAAGCCATCATTAAGTAGTATATTCTCAAAAACTGCATTGAGTGTGTCTTTATGGTACAAATTTCCCAAAATTTAAAGTTTTGGTCATGCCAAAAGTTTCTTATATATATGTGTGTGTGTTTCTTCAAGTAATAACTTTATATTTCAATGATATATGTTAGTCTTCCAAAGCAACTCATTGGCAGCAAGTAGGAGAAAGATATAAATTATGGGTAATAGAAGAGTTCTGGAACAATTCCAAGTGCAACAAACATGATTGGTTCAAGAAATCATAAATGGAAAATGTCAGCTGTGTGAATTGTTGTTCAGTTGCTAAGTCATGTCCGACTTTTTGTGACCCTGTGAACTGTAACACGTCAGGCTCCTCTGTCCTCTGCAATCTCCCAGAGTTTGCTCAAATTCATGTCCATTGAAGTGGTGATGGTATCTAACCATCTCATCCTTTGCTGCCCTCTTCTCCTGTTGCCTTCAGTCTCTCCCCATCATCAGGGTCTTTTTCATGGGACCTGTTCATTGGTCCCGTGTATTTCAGCAAATTCTTCTACTGTCTGCTATTTTGGGTCTGAATTCTCTATTTTCTGTGGTTCTAGTGAAACTAGCCATTGAATTCTGGTAGCTAAAACTTACCTTGAAAATCACCATTTTATTCAGAATCAACAAGCTATGTTCTGTGTAATTAATTAGAGGGAAGTGATAGTAGACATTGAATTTAGGAGTCCTGTAATATTAGTGTGAAAGGGCAGTTCTTTCAGAAAGGATGGCTTCATCATGTAACCATCCCAGAAAACAAGCTGAAGTATGTAGGAGGTTACGCTGCTGAAGGATCAGGCAGTTAAGGAACCCATGCTCAGGGCTGTTTCTGTACAGAGGCAACTTTCCCAGAGTTTGCTGAGCGGGAGGGTTAGAGTAATAAGGAACAGGGAGACAGAGATTTATAGAATTTGTTATTATTTTAAATACTTTAATTGGGATAGTTGAGTGAAAGGTTATGCTTATATATGTATATTTATGTATGTATGTTTGTATTTCCACACGGACTATCTTGAATACCACTGAGAAATCTTTCACTTTGGCCAAAAAAAAGGTCTTGAAAGTGAAAGTGAAGTCGCTCAGTCGTGTCCGACTCTTTGCGACCCCATGGACGGTAACCTACCAGGCTCCGCTGTCCATGGTATTTTCCAGGCAAGAATACTGGAGTGGGCTGCCATTTCCTTCTCCCCAGGGGATCTTCCCAACCCAGGGATCAAACCCAGGTCTCCTGTATTGCAGACAGACTACCGTCTGAGCCACTAGGGAAGCCCATAGAAAAAGATCTTATACACTATTAAAAATTCATGCAGTGTTTTTGTAAAATTCACATAGAACTTCATGCTCTTGGTACAAGAGGGGCATTTACTGGAGTGAATCAAATGTCTGTTTTGTTTGCTTGGGCAGTGAAGATATAATTATGTATTTTATAATTTTTTATTTTAAGATGGTGATATTGTCATAGTGACCATCCTTACTACCTATTTTATTATTTAATAATGTTATTATCTAAAGTGTAGTTTTCTGTATGTATTTATGTGGATAGGTTTAATACATACTGAATTCAAAGATTTGATTAATAGAAATCAATACTCTTTACTAATTTGGTTCAATTCAGGTACTCAGTTTAGTAGATAACTTAAGTCTAGTATCTCTCAAACTTTAACATACATACAGAATACCTGGGGAACTTTGTTAAATTGTGGATTCTGGCTCAATAGATCTAAGTCTGAATTTCTAATAAGGTTCTAGGTGATACAGGTTCTACTGATTCTGCAGATTAAGTAGTAAGGATTTAGAGCTTAGTAAATGTGACAGACTCAATTTTTGAGTCTAGTCTGAATATTTGTACAGTCCTTGCCTATTGTGATGAGAGATACAAAATTTGAACCTACACTTTAATAATGGAAATTTATTATAATCTGAATTCCTATATGTCAGAGACAGAAATATTACAATGGAAGTAACTTCCTTTTTGTATATGCTGAAAACTAAACTTACAATGCCAGTTATTGACAATATAATTCATTATATATACCATGGAGAACTAATTTAACAGAAACTGTGAGGAATAAGCCGAAAATATAAACTAGTGAAATGGGAATCAATGTAATATAAAACAGTTATTTTGAGAATAATCTGAGGAACCATATTCTTTTTTAATCTAGGAAATAACGTCAAGATTTATAATGAATCAGTTAGCAGAAAAGAATCGTTTGCTAATGAAAGCCATAAAATGGTACCCACAGGTCAGGAACATAATCTCTCAGAGAAGAAAGTGTGCAATATGTGGGAAGTTCTTTTTAACCATATGGCTGGAATGTGTTGAGTTTTTTCCTCCATCAAAGGTAAATGGTGTTTTTTGTATGAATATGAACATAAGATCACCTCTTATTCTTTATCCTTGTCTAAGTTGATCAATATAAACTACATTTGTATCTAAGAATTGACATCTATGATGATATAATGAGTTTTTCACCAGCTTTATTGATTTATAATTGATAGATAACATAGTATAAATTTAAGGTGTACAACATGTTAATTTGATACATTTATAAATGCAAAATGACTACCACCACAGTTATCACCTACATCTCCATCCTGTCACATATCATCATTTTTTTTTTTTTGTGGTGAGGACACTTAAGATCTACTTTCTTCAGTTCAGTTCAGTCGCTCAGTCGTGTCCGACTCTTTGCCACCCCATGAATCGCAGCACGCCAGGCCTCCCTGTCCATCACCAACTCCTGGAGTTCACTCAGACTCATATCCATTGAGTCCGTGATGCCATCCAGCCATCTCATCCTCTGTCGTCCCCTTCTCCTCCTGCCCCCAATCCCTCCCAGCATCAAAGTCTTTTCCAATGAGTCGACTCTTGTCAAACATATGATACGTATGTAATATGTATTCTAATATATGTGTATATGACTAATATATATCATAAATATGTATGATGCATATGTATACATATATATAATAAGCATGATACATGTATATTGTATTAGCCATAATCACCATGCTGTACATTAGACCCTCTAACTTAATCTTATAACTGAAAATTTGTACACTTTGACCACTAACTCCCCATTTCTCCCAACCCATAACGTCAGGTAACTATCACTTTACTATTTCTCTAAGTTTGTCTTTTTTATATTCCACATATAAATTACTGTGCAGTATTTATTTTTTCTCTGTCTGATTTATTTCACATAGTGTACTTCCCTCAGTGTCCATCTAAGTTGTCATGAATGGCAGGATTTCCTTATTGTCCTTGGCTGAATAACATTCAGTGGTGTATAGATATACACCACAACTTCTTCATCCATTCATCTGTTAACAGACATGCATAGGTTGTTTCTAAATCCTGGCTATTGTGAGTAATGCTGCAGTGAACACGAGTGCGCAGATCTCTACGAGATCCCAATTTCAGTTTCTCTGAATATGTAATAAAGTGGAATTGATGGATGTTATGGTCGTTCTATTTCTAATTTTTTGAGTGACCTACATACTCTTTCCTATAGTGGCTGTACAAATTTGCATTTCCACCAATAGTGCATACAGTTCAGTTCAGTCACTCAGTCGTGTCCAACTCTTTGCAACCCCATAGACTGCAGCACGCCAGGTCTCCCTATCCATCACCAACTCCCGAGTTGGTGATGCCATCCAACCATCTCACCCTCTGTCGTCCCCTTCCCCTCCTGCCCTCAATCTTTCTCAGCATCAGGGTCTTTTCAGATGAGTCAGCTCTTCGCATCAGGTGGCCAAAGTATTGGAGTTTCAGCTTCAATCTCAGTCCTTCCAATGAACACCCAGCACTGATCTCCTTTAGGATGGACTGGTTGGATCTCCTTGCAGTCCAAGGGACTCTCAAGAGTCTTGTCCAACACCACAGTTTAAAAGCATCTATTCTTCCGTGCTCAGCTTTCTTTATAGTCCAGCTCTCACATCCATACATGACTACAGGAAAAACCATAACCCTGACTAGATGGACTTTGTCAGCAAAGTAACATCTCTGCTTTTTAATAAACTGTCTAGGTTGGTCATAACTTTTCTTCCAAGGAGCAAGCATCTTTTAATTTCATGGCTGCAGTCACCATCTGCAGTGATTTGGGAGCCCCCAAAATAAAGTCTGTCACTGTTTCCACTGTTTCCCCATCTATTTCCCATGAAGTGATAGGACAGATGCCACAATCTTAGTTTTCTGAACGTTGAGCTTTAAGCCAACTTTTTCACTCTCCTCTTTCACTTTCATCAAGAGGCTCTTTAGTTCTTCTTCACTTTCTGCTGTAAGGGTGGTGTCATCTGCATATCTAAGGTTATTGATATTTCTCCTAGCAATCTTGATTCCAGCTTGTGCTTCATCTAGCCCATCATTTCTCATGATGTACTCTGCATATAAGTTAAATAAGCAGGGTGGCAATATACAGCCTTGATGTACTCCTTTCCCAATTTTGAGCCAGTCCATTGTTCCTTGTCCGGTTCTAACTGGTTTTTTTTTGACCCGCATCCAGGTTTCTAGGGAGGCAGATCAAATGGTCTGATACTCCTATCTCTTTAATAATTTTCCACAGTTTGTTGTGATCCCCACAGTCAAAGGATTTAGTATAGTCAATGAACCAGAAGTAGATGTTTTTCTGGAATTCTCTTGCTTTTTCTATGATCCAGTGGATGTTGGCAATTTGACCTCTGGTTCCTCTGCCTTTTCTAAATGCAGCTTGAACATCTGTAAGTTCTTGGTTCACATGCTGTTGATTTTGAGCATTACTTCGCTAGCATGTGTAATGAATGCAGTTGTGCGGTGAAGGTGAAGGTGAAGTTGCTCAGTCGTGTCCAACTCTTTGCGACCCCGTGGACTGTAACCTACTAGACTTCTCCGTCCATGGGATTCTCCAGGCAAGAATACTGGAGTGGATTGCCATTTCCTTCTCCAGAGTTGTGCGGTAGTTTGAACATTCTTTGTCATTGCCCTTTGGAGTTGAAATGAAAATTCACCTTTTCCAGTCCTGTGGCCAGTGCTGTATATTCCAAATTTGCTGGTATAGTGAGTGCAGCATCTTAATAGCATCCTCCTTTAGGATTTGAAATAGTTCAGCTTGAATTCTGTCACCTCCATTAGCTTTGTTTGTAGTGATGCTTCCTAAGGCCCACTTGTCTTTGCACTCCAAGATGTCTAGCTCTAGGTTAGTGATCACACCATTGTGGTTATCTGGGTCATTAAGATCTTTTTTGTATAGTTCTTCTTCCCTGGTGGCTCAGCTGGTGAAGAATCTGCCTGCAATGTGGGAGACCTGGTTGGGAAGATCCCCTGGAGAAGGGTATGGCTACCCACTCCAGTATTCTGGCCTGGAGAATTCCATGGACTGTATAATCCATAGGGTCGCAAAGAGTCAGACATGACTGAGAGACTTTCACTTCACTGTGTATTCTTGCCACATCTTAATATCTCTTCTTCTGTTGGGTCATATTGTTTTTGTCCTTTATTGTGCCCACCTTTGCATGAAATGTTCCCTTGATATCTCTTAATTTTCTTGAAGAGATCTCTGGTCTTTCCTATTGTATTGAAAAAGGAGACACAATCACAAATTGGCCTTGTTCTTGATTTAAAAATCTAGAAATAACTAAATATCAAATTGTAATGTTTCTATTCATGTGAGTGTGAAATTATGCCATAATTATTTTATGAATTAGTAGGATGTGGATTGGAAAATATTTGATGAAAAATTCTTCTGAATCTCAAATATTAACTTTTACTATAATTCATTCAGATGCCTTTGACTTTTTCATGTGTTATAGCTCTTGCCATCTGAGTTTTGTTAGTCCTCAGCATTTACAGAATTGTCATTAACTTCAAGTAATTGATACTTAAATATTAACTACTATGGATATAATGCTTCAAAGCAACAACAAAAATTAATCCTTTTTAGTTACCACCAACTTGGATCATAACATCTATGTTGATGGTACTTGGTACTACCAATGAAATAGTCTCATAAAATTCTTTCCAAATACTACATTCCAAATAGTGCCAAAGATATGCATTCAGTATTTTCATTTTGTATAGTTAGGTTAATTGAACTTAATATTTTCCTAGATTCCTTTAAAGTTGAGGAGTTTAGGGAGGGAATAGTTTGGAATATGAACTCTCAGTTCTGTATTTAGTGATGTAATATAATTAGGGCTTCCTTCAAAAGAGTCTCAATTGAATACGTTTCACCACACATGAGTGAAAAAGCTGATCTACTTTATGAAAATAATGAAAATTTCAGTCTTAATTCCTTTTTTTTATAACAAGCTGTCAGTAATAAAACATAAGATTACATTTAATAATTTTACTCATTACATATAGAGCAAAATCCTACTTTGCAACAAAAAGTTATTATTGTTTATATACCACTGACATTCATTTATGAAACTGATCATTTCAACCAGTCAGCTGTGAAAATGAATGTTAGTTTTAAAACATTTATGCAGTGGTTAGTTAATTTAAAGTAAATTACACACTTAGGAGATCAAAGATACCACATTTCTAACTATAAATAATCATGACAGTAATATATGTTTATTCAGAAAATTGAAATGGCATGAGTGTTTCTTATCACTTTATTTGGAAAACAGTACAATAATTAGAGTATAGATGATCTTGCCATTCATGGCCCACAGCTTTGTTGTGGCAAAGGGGCTTGCATAACTCAATGAAACTATGAATCATGTGGTACAGTGCCACCGAAGATGGATGGATCATGGTGAAGAGTTCTGATAAAATGTGGTTCACTGCAGAAGGAAATGGCAGCCCACGTCAGTATTCTTGCCTGGAGAACCCCATAGACAGTATGAAAAGGCAAAAAGATATGACACTGGAGGATGAGCCCTCCCCTCCACCCCCCCAGGTCAGAAGGTGTACAGTATGCTACTGGGGAAGAGTGGAGGGCAGTTACTAATAGCTTTAGAAAGAGTGAAGTGGCTGGGCCAAAGTGGAAATGGCACTCAGCTGTGAATGTGTTTGGTGGTGAAAGTAAAGTCCAGTGTAGTAAAGAACAATATTGTATAGGAACTTGGAATGTTAGGTCCATGAATCAAGGTAAATTGGATGCAGTCAAGCAGGAGATGGCAAGATTGAACATCGACATCTTAGGAATCAGTGAACTAAAATAGATGGGAATGGGTGGATTTATTCAGATAACCATTATATCCACTGCTATTGGCAAGAATCTCTTAGAAGAAATGGAGTAGTCCTCACAGTCAACCGGAGTCCAAAATGCAGTACTTCGATGCAGTCTTAAAAATGACAGAATCATCTTGGTTCTTTTCCAAGGCAAACCATTCAGCATCACAGTAATCCAAGTCTGTGCCCCAACTACTGATGCTGAAGAAACTGACCAGTTCTAAGAAGACCTACAAGGTCTTCTAGAGCTTACACCAAAAAAAGATGTCCTTTTCATTATAGGGGATTGGAATGCAAAAGTAGGAAGTCATGAGATACCCAGAATAACAAGCAAATTTGGCCTTAGAGTACAAAAATGAAGCTGGGCAAAGCCTAACAATTTTGTCAAGAGAATACACTAGCAACAGCAAACACCATCTTCCAAAAACACAATAGATGACTCTACGTGTATATAAATGGTCAATACCAAAATCAGATTGATTATGTTCTTTGCCACCAAGATGGAGAAGCTCTATAAGATCATAAAAACAAGACCTGGCTGACTGTGGCTCAGATCATGACTAAAGTTCAGGGTTAAGTTGAAGAAAGTAGGGAGAACCGCTGAGCCATCCAGGTATGACCTAAATCAAAGCAGTCAATATGTCAGAATATTTGGAAAACCCAGCAGTGGCCACAAGACTGGGAAAGGTCAGTTTTCATTCCAGTCCCAAAGAAGGACAATGTCAAAGAAGGTTCAAACTTCTGTACAATTGCACTTATCTCACATGCTGGCACGGTTATACTCAAAATCCTTCAAGGTCAGCTTCAGCAGTATATGAAACAGGAACTTCCAGATGTATAAGCTGGGTTTTGAAGAGGTAGAGAAACCAGAGATCAAATTGCCAATTTTTGTTGCATCATGGAGAAAGCAAGGGAATTCCAGAAAAATGTTTACTTCTGCTTCATTGACTATGCTAAAGCCTTTGACTGTGTGGGTCACAACAAACTGAAAAATTCTTCAAGAGATGGGAGTACCAGACCACTTTACCTGCCTCCTGAGAAACCTGTATGTGGGTCAAGAACCAACAGTTAAAACCAGGTGTAAAACAACTGACTGGTTCAAAATTGGGAAAGAAGCATAACAAGGCTATATGTTGTCACCCTGCTTATTTATCTTATATACAGAGTACATCATGTGAAATGCCAAGCATGATTCCAGCTTGATGAATTACAAGGTGGAATCAAGATTGCCAGGAGAGCTATCAACAACCTCAAATATGCAGATGATACCACTCTAATGGCACAAAATGTAGAAGAACTAAAGAGCTTCTTGATGAGGGTGAAAGAGGAGAGTGGAAAAGCTGCTTTAAAACTCAACATTCAAAAAACTAAGATCATGGCATCTGGTCCCATCACAGCAAATAGAAGAATAAAAAAGTGGCAGATTTTTATTTTTGGGGTTCCAAAATCACTGTGGACAATGATTGCAGCCATGAAATGAATAGATGCTTGCTTTTTGGAAGGAAAACTATGGCAAACCTAGACAATGTATTCAAAAGCAGAGACATCACTTTGCTAACGAAGTTCCATCTAGTAAAAGCTATGGTTTTTACATTAGTCATGTATGGCTATGAAAGTTGGAGGATAAAGAAGGCTGAGCACCAAAAAATTGATTCTTTTGAACTGTGGTGTTGGAGAAGACTTGAGAGTCTGTTGGAGAGCAGGGAGATCAAACCAGTCAATCCTAAAGTCAATCAACCCTGAATATTCATTGGAAGTACTAATGCTGAAGCTGAAGTTTCAATACTTTGGCCACCTGATGCAAAGAGCTGACTCATTGGAAAAGACCCTGATGCTGGGAAAGATTGATTGGGAGAAGGGGGTGGCAGAGGATGAGACGGTTAGGTAGCATCACCAAATCAATGGATGTGAATTTGAAAAACTGGGAGATGGTGGTGAACAGAGGAGCCTGGTGATCTATAGTCGGGAAACTACTTAGCTACTGAACAACAATAGCATCATGAATGATCTCACATACTGTCTCTTGATTGCTTCTACTTCTGTGGGAATTCATTGAATTCTCTTTTCCCTTTAAGGAACTCTTCTTAAACTGCTAGGTACAGTTAACAATTTTATTCAGTATACATGATTTTTTTTTTCCTTCTAAAGAATCTTAAATTTCATTCAACTGCAGCACATTTATTTGCTGTGCATTACCAGAATGTTTGAACCTCCCACGTGAAACTCAAAAGCCATTGATTACACAGAGATGGTGATGAGAGGGCAGTATCACTCTGTACTGGAGAGAATGTTGCATAGCTAGATGGGTCGCTGAGTCATGAGCATGATTTTCTTTATGATTTCTGCCCTTATTACAGTCCAAACTGCCTTAAGGGTGGACTGACCATGTATAGTATATCATGTTAGTCAAGATTCTTTTGAGAGTGAAAGTAGACAGCATTCTTAGTAACTGAAAAATCAGGAAGCCAGGACTGTCCTAAGCAAAACTGAATATTCCTACACTTCCTAATTGAAGCAGTTAACTTTAGAGGAGTGCTCATTCCTGGTGCTTATGTGGAATAGAGGAGTTGTCATTCTGAATGTTCATCTTGTATTTTTAAACTTACTTTCAGGGCTTCCCTTGTGGCTCAGATGGTAAAGAATCCACCTGCAATGTGGGAGACTGGGTTTGATGCCTGGGTTGGGAAGATCCCCTGGAGAAGGGAAAGGCTACCCACTCCAGTATTCTGGCCTGGAGAATTCTATGGACTGTATAGTCCATGGGGTCACAAAGAGTCGGACACAACTGAGCAACTTTCACTTTCACTTTTCATTTTCACTTTCAGTCATTCCATAGATATTTGAGAGCTTGCTTTAAGCAGGGACGTCTGGGTGCTAAGTACCATGGAAACAAATAGGGAACCTAGTTTGTCTCAAATGGTTAAAATCTAAGAGTTTAAACTCTGAAGATGTACAAGACATTAGCTATAAACTCAAAATGTTAAATGAGACTAGTTGCTTTAGGGATTCAAACTGTAAGATGAGATTGCTATAGGTTGTCAGGCCTAGGAAGTGTCTAGGCAGATGCTGAAACTTGTGCAGGGCATTGACATAGTTAGAATTCAGATACATGGAGAAGGAAGCAGGGAAGATATTCTAGGAGAAGAGAATAGTATGGAGGCAATAGAGTCATGTTTATAGGCAATGAATCAATTAAGGTGATTTGTGGCTAAGAGTAGGAGAAAGAGAAATATTAGGGTCAAATTCTGTGAACATGGGAAAGGATAGAATAAAGAGTTTGAACTTGATCCTGTTTGGAAATGGAGTGCTCCTGAATGTGTGGGGAGGAGTCAATGCTATAAAAAAGAATTTTAGAAGGAGTCATTTGGGATTTAGAAGGAATCATTTATGCTAGAGTAATTGGAGTTTGAAGAGAAGAGAAACTGAAGAACAGAGACCTGTTAGAGTGCTTGCCTGGTGGAATGTGAGGGGTAGAAGTAGAAATGCAAGGAAAGGAAGTGCCATGAGGGAGGAAGGAGAGCAGAACGTGGTGACTGATTGGACGTGGGAAACCCAGAAGATTCCAGAGGGATCTGATTTGGGGCAAGACTTCAGGTTTCATTTTAGACATGTTGAGTTTCAAGTGATCAAGTGACTATGTTTAGCAATCAGTTGGAGACAGACTAGAATAGCAGACAACAAACTTTTATGCTTTATTTGAAAATATGTACACTTTCCAATAACTGTTCATTCTTCCAAACAGTTCTGCAAATTATTATTAAACTCTGATCAAAACACTACATTGGAGAAAGAGGCTGGGAGGCACACTATGACTAAAACAATCTAGAGTTTAGTGAACTTAGATTCTTGTCATGTCTCTGCCTCTAACTATGAGGCCTAAGGTAAGTCACCTTCCTTCTCATTATATCTGGACCAGTTTCCTCATCTGTATAATGAAGTGAGTAGATTCAAAATCTCTCCTAGCTCCAGAGTGCCTTGATTTCTTAATTGGGAGAGTGGCTATCATAGTCATACTTTTTATGGTCCTGCTAATTCAGAACATGATACTAGTATTCGTTTCCCATTGCTGCTGTAACAAATTTCTAATAATCTTGATGTTTTAACAACAAAAATGTATTATCTTATAGTTTAGTAGGTCAGAAGTCCAATATGAGTTTTACTGTGCTAAAATCAGTGTCAGGAGGTCTGCATTCCTTCTGGAGGATTCTTTCCTCCAAGAGAGAATGCATTTTCTCACTCTTTCCAGGGTTTAGTGGCCGCCTACATTCCTTGGCTCATGGTCTCCTCCCTCCATCCTCAAAGCCAGCATTGGCAAATCTAGTCCTTCTCAGACCACGTCACTTGGACTTTCTCTTTTGCCTCCCTCTTCCACTTTCAGTGGTCCTTACAATGAAATTGGGTCCACCTGGATAATTCAGGCTAACCTCTCCATCTTGAGATCCTTTTAATCTTTTTTTTTTTTAAGATCTTTAATTTTATCACACCTGCAAAGTCTCTTTTTCCATGTAAGATAACATATGTAGTCACAGGTTCCACAGTTTAAGACCTGGATATTTTGGGGGAGCCTTTTTCCTGCCTACCATGATACCTTTTCCTAAAAAAAAGAGAAAGACATCTATCTCTTCTTTCCTAGTCCTTGCGCTTCATGAAATACTGAAACTTTATCCAGAGCTCTGCTTTATACTATATGATATAAATATATATTTTGATACTTTTTATTTCTTAAAGCTTAAAATATGGTAGTTGTCACTCAGGCATATTTTAAAAACAACTCTCAATTCCACCATTCAATGAATATAAAACTTAGTAAGCATGCATTTTCAAACTTAAAGTGTAAGACTACTTTTCCTTAAAATACGGAGAGGATTATAATCATGTTTATTTCCTTTATGAAATAATGCATTTCACTGTAGAGACTAAAGAGTGAAAATTAGACTTCAGTGTAGCATTTCACATTTTAAAGCTTTTTGCTAAAAAGATAGAAAATCATAAACCAACTCCTTTCCTTCTCTGACTTTGGCTTGATAAAAAGGATGTTTTGGCGTTTCAGTTTCTAACTGTAAACAACAAAGCAGTATTTATCTTTGGTAGAGTTACGAGGTGTTATTAATTGAGGTTTTTGTCATAATTCCTTTGTAAATGCTTATTTCAAATGGGTGTATGTTATACAATTAGAAATATATGTCATAGTGGTGACAGTGCCACAGATGGAAATAGAAACTTAAATCGGCATCAAGAGTCGAGGTATTAGAGATTTTCTTTTCTCATGTAAGCATTACTGAGTCCAAAGACTTTAGATGGAAGAGTATATTACCAAGGAGTTATATTGAGTCCATTTTTCTCAGTAAAATTCCCAGGAAACAATTAATAGCCGTGAGAGATATGATATCAAAATAGTAATTATTAACTCAGAGAATAACCGCAAAGTGTTCAATACAAAGATGATAATGGCTTTTCGTAAAATAAGATACTAAAAAATTTAAATAAAGTATTGTATTCTAATTAAACAATAATATCCTCCATAAGAGGAATGAGGAACACAGACATCTTGCATTCCTGCTTGTAGCAAGGGCCAAGTCAAATTCTGTTCATGCAGTTTCTTAAAGACACAAGGGAGAATGGCTAAAACCACAGCAGAAATAGAAAATGCTTTTAATAGTTTCTGTTATGAACTTTTCACCTCATGGAGAGATTGGACAAAGAGAATTGGATTGCTGTATGGCCACACTTGCTTCCTTGGTTTGTGTTTGTCTTTCTTCAACCTCCTCCTCTTGGTTCATGGCTCTGCTCTTTGTCCTGCTTTCTTAAACAGAAGCTGAGTGAAGTGCATGTAGCACGGTGTATTTTGATAGCTGTTACTTCTGGATGAGATGTGTTACAGTAGTCGACAGCAATAGCTTGTTAGATGAGAGGGTTATCTACTATGTATATGGAAAGGCCACATTTAGATTTCGGCTTTTGTCATTAGTTATTTAAGTACCATTTCAACATTCAACCATTATAAGCTAATTAATCAATTTGATCTCATATAGAATAGATTTGAATTATTATATATAATGTGTCTGATACTGTACAACTACTTATGAATTCTTATATCTTTGGACTAATATTTATTGTTGATGTCCCGTGAGTCAACATTTTATGATCTGTTTATTATTTATATAGAGAGTATATTTTCCCCAATACAAAATGAACATTCTTGAATTACTGCTCTCATAGTTAACCTTTTCTATTAATAAATGTCTTTTTGTATCTTCTCCAGGTAGCCACATTCTAGACATCCTTAAAGCCCTAGTTCACTGTTTTGTTATATTGTGAAGTCTTGCTTCATATGCAGCCTATGGTGATGTGTCTTTTCTCTGCGCCCATGCAGAACACGTCATTGGATTGAGCCTTACGTTTCTAGTTCTTTTTTTGTGTTTATGTCTTACATTTCCGACTAGTTGCTGAAAGATTCTTAGAGGCAGGGATTGTTTCTTATATATCTTTGTATCTTTGCACTTTTGCCTAATAGGGTACAGGTTTTTGGTTGTTATTTGTCATAACTCCTAGCTGCAAGTAAAAGAAACCCACCTCACACACTAACTCAAGTAATGAAGAAGGTCTAGGGATAAGTCTGGCTGAATATTTAATCATGCTGGGTTGGGTATCCAAATTTATTCATCCAGAATTTGTCCTCCTGGTTTCCTTTATTTTGACTTTTCTCTCAGATTGCGTGCATGTGTGCTAAGTTGCTTCAGTCGTGTCTCACTCTTTGTGATCCTGTGGAGTGTAGCCCGCCATGCTCCTCTGTCCTTGGGATTGTCCAGGCAAGAACAACCCACTGGAGTGGGTTGCCATGCCCTCCTCCTGAGGATCTTCCCGACCCAGGGATCGAACCTGCATCTCCTGTGGCTCCTGGTCTGTAGGTGAATCTTTACCACTGAGCCACTGGAAGTGCCCTTGCTCTCCAGTTAGAGTTCTCTCAGTTGTGTCTTTTGGCTGTGGAGGGAGCACTTCCCTCTCTCAACAGATTCAGGGAAAGCTTTGGGGCTGATGATTATTGGTTTTATTGGAAGCTCTTGGGTCATGTACTTACATGGCTATGGTAGTGGGATCAGTTGCCCTCTCTCTTTCATAACATTTGCACTGAAATTGGAGAATGGGTAGTTCCCTAAAAGAAGAGGTGGGCTTTTGTGTCAGCTGGTGGGAAATGGGTGCTGACAGACAAAAAATAATATTCCCATTAGGGAATTTCAGCCATGTTTCCTGGTTGATCACATAAACTTCTAGGAAATAAGTCAGATTTGTAGAGATTCTAATTTTCACCCTCATCCAAAATATTTTATCATTAGTATTCTCTGAGCCTTTGGCTCTTCGTTGATTTATTACCAAAGGTGAAAGGTTATTACTCTCTTGAGGGTGGATTAATAGCTGTATTTAGGTGCTTTAACCTTTAAATAGGCCCAGGGTGTTCTTTTATGGAAGAGTGAACAGAACAGTAATGAAATCTTTTACTGTGGATTGTAGTAATTATAGCCCAGTGGGTTGGTTAATGATAAAACTAAGCAGCGTTATCAACCAATTAAACTTTGACTCTGTTTTGGACTCTATCACTGAGAGCTGTGTTGACCTCAGAAGTGTTTATAAAGCATATAAATGGTAAGCTTTGAGGTTGCCATTATTTCAAATATAGTGGTCAGAACATGTACACTAAGAGGTCAATACTTTGGCCACCTGATGTGAAGAATTGACTCATTTGAAAAGACCCTGATGCTGTGAAAGATTGATGGTGGGAGGAGAAGGGGACAACAGAGGATGAGATGGTTGCATGGCATCACTGACTCAATGGACATGAGTTTGAGTAAACTCTGGGAGTTGGTGATGGACAGAGAGGCCTGTCTGCTGCAGTCCATGGGGCTGCAAAGAGTTGGATACGACTGAATGACTGAACTGAACTGGATTGAAATGGTCAGAACATGTACACCAACTTAGTGTATATGTTTTAAAGTTCCTTATTTGTACATTTAGAAGTAACATGAGAGATATTGTAACTACAAAAACTTAAGTCATATATTGGTCAACTTGCCTGAAACCTAGCCCGTGAAAATCTTAATGAACATTGCAGACAATAAACAGAGTATCAGGAAGATTAATTTCCATGAGAAATGGATGCTAGGTGAAACTGAGATGTGTATTGAAGTGCTCAGTTAGTCTCTGTTCATTGATCAGTTTAACATCCCTGTAGATCAGAATCAGGTTTGTGTGGATTCTGTATCATTTTTTTTGCCTTCATCCCAGAAACTTTACAACTAGGCAATACAATAATATCTTTGGATAAAAGCCTAGATAATCTTTTATCATTTGAATTTTATTTAGTGTTGAGTATACCCTTCTTAGGGCTTCACTGGTGGCTCAGGCAGTAAAGAATCCACCAGCAGTGAAGAAGACCTGGGTTTGATCCCTGGTTGGGAAGATCCCCCAGAGAAGGGAATGGCAACCCACTCCAGGATTCTTGCCTGGAGAATCCCATGAAGAGAGGAGCCTGGTGGGCTACAGTCCTTGGGGTCACAAAGAGTCAGACACGACTGAACGACTAGGCACAGCACACAGCAGCACGCCTTTGTTAACTAGTTAAGCTTGTTTGTTTGTGTGTGGGAAAAGAGCAAATCAAGCATAAATAGTTTAGCATGTACTTTAGAAATCAATATTCTGAAATCTCCGAGAAAGCTAATATTTATTTACTTAAAATACTTAAAATATTGTAAATGTTTAAAATATTTATTGAGTAGTGCCTTAATTTTATTTTTAATGTTTACTTTTTAGAACTGGAAAATAAGCAGAAATCTACAGCTGGTACCTCTTCGAATATTAATTTGTTCTTATAAGTGTTTTTACCAACGTAACCCTAGCATCTTTGGGATTGCTCAGGTGCAGAGCAGGTAAGAAGCTCATTTAGAGCCTCTCATGACTTGCCCATCAGCTCTGCACACATAGGCAGATTATGCCCGGCTTGTGATGCACTGCTCTTTGTCAATACATTAAGTAAAGGAAGAAAAGAAAAGAAAAGGACCAATTTAAGCACCACAGTCTACCTTTAGATTGTTTAGACTCTTAAGTGTGCTGAAAAATAAAATAAAAAAATAGAAAAATCAGTGTATGTGGCAATTGAGTGTCATTTTTTTCTGTCATTTTATTTTGATGGGGTCAAGTGTTTATTTTATGGGTATTTTGCAAGTGAAAGAGAATCACTTTTCAGTACTGATAGTTCAATTATGATTTCAGTTGAGTTCTTATTTTCTAAGAGGCACTAAAATCTTTCTTTTTCTTTCTTTATTAAGGTAACATTGGTTTATAACATTATGTAAGTTTCATATATTCATTGTTATATTTCAGCTTGTGTATACACTACCAGAAGTTTAGTGTCCATTCACTGCCATATGGTTAATCCCCTTTATCCATTTTGCCCTCCCCCAGCCCACTTCCCTTCTGGTAATCACTAATATGTTCTTGGTATCTGTGTGTTTATTTTGCTTGTTTATTTTATATTCCACATATAAATGAAATCATATAATATTCGTCTTTCTCTTATTTCATTTAGCGTAATCCCCTCAAGGTGCTTCCCTGTTGTAGCAAATGACAATATTGCATCTTATTTTTTTTATGACTGAGTAGTATTATATAATATCCCATATCTTCATCCATTCATCATTCATGAACACTTAGGTTGTTCCCATATCTTCGCTATTTGTAAATAATGCTGCAGTGAACATAGGGGGCATATGTCTTTTCAAATCAGTGTTTTTATATTCTTCAGATAAATATACAGAAGTAGAATAGCTGGATCATGTAATAGTTCTATTTTTAATTAAAACATTTTTTATTGAAGTATAATTGATTTATAATATTGTTAATTTCAGTTCAGTTCAGTCACTCAGTCATGTCTGACTCTTTGTGACCCCATGGACTGCAGCATGCCAGGCCTCCCTGTCCATCACCAACTCCTGGAGTTTACTCAAACTCATGTCCTTTGAGTTGGTGATGCCATCCAACCATCTCATCCTCTGTCGTCCCCTTCTGCTCCCGCCTTTAATCTTTCCCAGCACCAGGGTCTTTTCAAATGAGTCAGTTCTTCACATCAGGTGGCCAAAGTATGGGAATTTCAGCTTCAGCATCAGTCCTTCCAATGAATATTCAGGACTGATTTTCTTTAGGATGGACTGGTTGGATCTCCTTGCAATCCGAGGGACTCTCAAGAGTGTTTGAGCATCTCCTGTGGAGGTATGGGTCGTCAGTGGACTGCCACAGGGACAGGGGCTCTGGTTGCAGCAGACTTAGGTGTGGCATAAGCCCTTTTGGAGGAGGTCGCCATTAATTCCACCATAGAGCTGCCAGAACTTACAGAGGAGAGAAATAGACTCTTGGAGGGCACAAACAGAACCTTGTGTGCACCAGGACCTGGAGAAAGGAGCAGTGACCCCATAAGAGACTGACCCAGACTTGCCCGGGAGTGTCCAGGAGTCTCCGGTGGAGGTGTGGGTTGGAGGTGGCCTGCTGCAGGGTTGGGGCCACTGAGGGTAGCAGTGCATGCATGGGATCCTTTGAAGGAGGTCGCCATTATCTTCATCACCTCCATCATAGTTTGGCCCCAGGTAAATAACAGGGAGGGAACAGAGCTCCACCCATCAGTAGAAAATTAAAGATTTACTGAGCATGGCCCCACCGATCAGAACAAGACCCACTTTCCACCACGGTCAGTCTCTCCCATCAGGAAGCTTCCATAAGCCACTTATCCTTATCCATCTCAGGGCAGACAGCCTGAAAAAACACAATCTGATCACATGGATCACAGCCTTGAAATGAAACTATGAGGCATGCCGTGTAAGGCCACCCAAGATGGACAGGTCATGGTGGAGAGTTCTGACAAAATGCAGTCCACTGGAGAAGCGAATGGCACACCACTTCAGTATTATTGCCTTGAGAACCCCATGAACAGTATGAAAAGCTAAAAAGATAGGACACTGAAAGATGAACTCCCCGGGTGGGTAGGTGCCCAATATGCTCCTGGAGATCAATGGAGAAATAACTCCAGAAAGAATGAAGAGACGGAGCCAAAGCAAAAACAACACCCAGCTGTGGATGTGACTGGTGATGGAAGTAAAGTCTGATGCTGTAAAGAGCAATATTGCGTAGGAACCTGGAATGTTAGGTCCATGAATCAGGGTAAATTGGAAGTGGTCAAACAGGAGATGGCAAGAGTGAATGTGAACATTTTAGGAATCAGCAAACTAAAATAGGCTGGAATGGGTGAATTTAACTAAGATGACCATTGTATCTACTACTGTGGTCAAGAATCCCTTAGAAGAAATGGAGTAGCCATCATAGTCAACAGAGTCTGAAATGCAGTACTTGGATGCAATCTCAAAAACGACAGAATGATCTCTGTTCATTTCCAAGGCAAGCCATTCAGTATCAAAGTCTATGCCATGACCAGTAATGCTGAAAAAGCTGAAGTTGAACGGTTCTATGAAGACCTACAAGACCTTCTAGAACTAACACCCCAAAAAGGTGTCCTTTTCATGGTTAGTTTCAGGTGTACAGTAAAGCAAATCTATTATACAAATACATATATCTACTCTTTTTTTAGATTCTTTTCCCCATAAGCCATTACAGAGTACTGAGTAGAGTTTCTTGTGCTATACAGTAGGCCCTTGTTAGTTATCTGTTTTATGCGTATGCCATTCACAGCAACATGAATGGACCTAGAGAGTCTCATACTGAGTGAAGTAAGTCAGGCAGAGAAAGACAAATATCACATGATGTCACTTATACGTGGAAACTGAAAAAAGGCTACATGTGAACTTTTAAACACATATATATTCTTTAAAACTAAAATAGACTTACAAATGTAGAAAATAAACATGGTTATGGGGTGTAAAGGGTGGGGGGAGCAGATAAATTGGAAGATTGGATCAACACATATATATTTTTAATTTTTTGAGGAACCTCCATACTGTTTTCTGGAGAAGGAAATGGCAGCCCACTCCAGTATTCTTGCCTAGAAAATCCCATGGCCAGAGGAGCCTGGTGGGCTACAGTCCATGGGGTTGCAAAGAGTCAGACACGACTGAGTGACTTCACTTCACTTCATACTATTCTCCACAGAGGCTGCACCAATTTACTTTCCCACCAACAGTGTGTGAGGGTTCCCTTTTCTCCACATCTTTGCCAGTGATTGTCGTTTTTTGCCTTTTTGGTAGTATCCATTCTAAGTGGGTAGGAGGTGATATCTCATGGTTTTGATTTCCCTAATAATTAGTGATGTTGGACATCTTTTCATATGCCTGTTGGTCTTCTGTATGTCTTCCTTGGAAAAATGTCTGTTCAGATCCTCTGCCCATTTTTGAATCAGGCATTTTGTTGTTGAGTTTTATGAGTCCTTTACACATTTTGGATGTAAATGCCTTATTTGATACTTGATTTGCAAATATCTTCTCCTGTTGGAGGTTGTCTTTTCTTGGTGTTGATGGTTTCCTTTGCCGTGCAAAAACATTTTAGATTGATGTGGTGGTGGTGGTTTAGTTGCTAAGTCGTGTCCAACTCTTGGAACTTCATGGACTGTAACCTGCCAGGCTCCTCTGTCCATGGGCTTCTCCAGGCAAGGATACTGGAAATTTATTTTTGTTTTTGTTTCCTTTCCCTGAAGAGACGTATTTAGAAATATATTGTTAAGACCAGTGTCAAAGAGTGTAATGTCTGTGTTTTTTCGAGGAGTTTTATGGTTTCAGGTTTTACATTCAATTCTTTAAAGCACAGTTTTGTGTATGATGTGGTTTATTTTCGTTCTTTTTTTGTAGTGGCTGTTCAGTATTCCCAGTACCATTTGTTGAAGAGACTGTCCTTTCTCCATTGTATGTTTTTTGTTCCTTTGTTGTAAATTAACTGTCCATATATGTGTGGATTTATTTCTGAGCTCTCAATTCTGTTTCATTGATCTGTGTATACTTTTCTTTCAATACCATGATATTTTGATTACTTTAGCTTTGAAGTACAATATGAAATCAGGACAGTGATACCACCATCTTCTTTTTCTTAAGGATACTAAAGTCCTCTTGACTAAGGTAAAACCTTCATTCCACTTAAAAATGAGTAGAAGCTGAAAACCCAGTCTTGGTTACTCCTAACATCACTTTGTTCTTGCCTTTAAAGCTTATCAATTTTTTTTTTCCACAAGAAAACCATGGGAAGTAGTGCTGGGATGAGAATTTGACTCCTTTTCTCTGTGGGACAACAGAAAAGTAGGGGGGAAAGTTATGAAAATGTGTAGTACAGTTTGCATAGATGAGTAGCTTTTGGAAGTGTGGTTCTGTCCAGCAGCATCCACATCACTTGAAAACTTGTTGGAAGTGCAGATTATCTGTCCCCACCCTGAACTGCTGAATCAGAAACCAGGAGAGTATAGTGTAACAGTCTGTGATTGAAAGCTCCTCCAGGAGATTTTGATGCACACGCTTATATGAGACCCCAGGGACAGACTAAGATAAATTTGCTATGGGTTCAGAAAAGCAAGAAATTTAATTATAATTTATTTTTAAACACCACTATTCATGTGACTAATTGGTGGTGGTTCTTATGGAAAGCTGAGTGATTTTCATCTTACGTATGTTTTATTACCATGTTACCTTCCTAACTAGCCCCTTTTTAGTTCACTTCAGGACATGGTCCTTCATGCAGCAGGGTTGCCTCTGGCATACCTGAGAAGCTAAATAAATGGAGCTTAACTGAGAGGCTCTCAGTTCAGAAGAATGCAAGAGTCAAGCCCCACTGAGACAGAGTTGCGTCGAGGAAAATTTCTAAAGGCTCCATTAACCAAGAATGCATTTTAAACAAAAATTAAAAAAAAAAACCAACAAGGTACAAATGAAAGTCATAGGAGCTCACTTAAAAATGAGTCGCAGGAATAAAATGTGTATGTTTGCCGAGGGAAAACTACTGAGAAAATTGATTTTGATTAGGGAAATACCTTATGCAACCTATGTTATTGAAAAGCATGTTTGTTTACCATTTTAATCTCATGACTTCAGCTACAATTTATGTACCAACCTTGGTTTTGGGGAGAAAATTGTATTCACTCATTTATCTATGTGTTCACTTATTCAATAAGCATTTCAGTTATTCTTGAAGCTCAGGGGACATGGAGACTGTTGACTGTCTACCTCCACATTTTTTACCCCCCGCGCCCCCCTCCCTCACCCCTGCTTATATCTGAAGTTACTGAGACTTGGTTTCTGCCATATTCTTCCAAAAATGGCCTTTCAGAGGTCATCAGTGACTTCCTACCGATCCAGCTGCTCCTCATCTGGCTGTTCTGTAGGTTTGGTCTTGATTGAGCATCTTCTGCCTCTTGGAACTTTATGCCTTAGGATCATTATTTTCCTGATGGCCTCTTGCCCCTAGCTTTAACTGAATTGTCTTCTATATCTTCACGCAAGACCAGCGGTTCTATGAGGAGATTTCTCTTAGTCCCATTTTATTGTCTCTTAGCACTTTTTCTTTACCTGAAGGAACTCACCATTCCCACCAGTTTCATTTAGCTTCACTTATCATAGCTAGGGGAGTAACTGCTAAATCTCTTTCTTCATTTTTAACCCAGGTTTCCAAGCTTCACTATCTAAAATAGAAGTGATTCTATTCTTCACAAATTATTTATTCATGTATTAAGCAAATATTTATTGAGGGGCTCCTGTCTACCAGGCACTGTTTTCTGTCTACCAGGTACTGTTTTCTGTTCTAGGAATATAGCAGTGAGCAAAACTGGCAAGTCTCTGATTTTAGAAAGCTTATATTCTTATGGGGTTGGGGAGGCAAACAATAAAAGCCAGAGAAATAATATGGTGATATGTACTTTGAAGAGAAATAAAATAGGATTCAAGAGATAGAGAAATTATGAGAATACTTTTTTTAAAACATTTTGACTGCACTGGGTGTTCACCATGGTGTGTGGACTCTTCCTTACATCACTTGAAGGCCTTTCTCTGGGGGCTGCACATGGGCTTAGCTGCCCTGCCACATGTTGGATCTTAGTTCCCCAACCAGGGGTCAAACCTGCCTCCCCTGCATTGGAGGGTGGATTCTTAACCACTGGACCACCTGGAAAGTCCCCACGGATATATTTTATAGAGAGTAATCTGGGTCTGATAGGGTAATATTTGATCAAAAATCTGAAACAAGTGAGGGAATGAATTCTGTGGGTATAATGGATAGGAATCAGTTGAGTCTTTGAAAGGCAAAAAGTGCAGGAAGAATGCTAGAAAGCACCAAATAACTAAATGTGTACTAAAGAGAAAGCATGACTCTGAGCTCAGGAGACTTCGTTTTGCTGGATGCATGATCATGCGTGACCACAGGAAGGGTGCATCTGAGGCGGGATGCATCTGCTTCTGCCCTGTGTTCAGAACCATTCAATTAAATGAGAACTTTAATGTTACTCCACATATATATGGCTGTCCATTGGCATATGCATGCAATGCGGGAGACCTGGGTTCGATCCCTGGGTTGGGAAGATCCCCTGGAGAAGGGAAAGGCTACCCACTCCAGTATTCTGGCCTGGAGAATTCCATGGACTATTTAGTCCCTCGGGGTCACAAAGAGTTGGACACGATTGAGAGACTTGCACTTTCATTGGCATATGAGATTGTGGTCTCTTCCTGCCAATCTGTAATCCTTCTGAAATTCTAACATTATGTTAGAATGTGAAACACTGCAAAATATGTTCATTTTCTAACAATTACAACAAACTTTTATTTACTCAAATGAAGTTGAAGCAACTGAAGCATTAACTTTTTGTGAGTTATTTGGAGTTAGTATTTCTCTGTCTCTTTTGTGGGTCCTCTCTGGAATTTTTTGGTTCACTCACACTTGCCTCAGAAAGACATAGCTGAGTAAAAGAGAGAAACTCAAGTTTCTTTTACTGTTATAAATTTGTTATTGTCTGTGTTGTGGGAAGGTAGATTCAAATAGAAAGATGTATATTTTAGGATTATTAATAAATTCTGTTTGTCGCCAGTTACTAATTCCATGACACGATGAGCAGAGAGGAATTCCTTTAAAATAAAGTGGATCAGTCTCCCCACCTCAGTCTCTGCTTTCTCTTGTCCCCCGTCTGATGGCTCTTCTCTCAGATGTGCCTGCTCAGTCCCCTCAGCCTCTGGGAAGTGCCTCCTTGACCACCATATTTCAGATTGTGAGTTTCACCCCCAGCAGCTACTTCACCCCTTCCCTTCTGACTGCTTCTCCCGTTCCTTCTATTTCACTCTGTAATTTGCCTACTAATTTTATTTATTGCCCATCTCCCTCTACTATAGTGTAAGCTCCATGAGAGGAAACAAGGCTTTTTTTCCCCCTAACATTTTATTATAAAAATTCTTAAGCATATAGATAATTTGGAAGAATTTTACAGTGAATACCCATAAGTCCATCATCTAGAGTCTACAGTTAGCATTTTACTCTATCTGCTTTATTACATCCCTCTAGTCAGCCACTGATCCAACTTATTTTTAAAATTTATTTTTGAAGTTGCAGACATCAGCGGTTTCCCTTCTAATATTTCAGTGTGCATGTCACTAATTAGAGTTCAATATTTGTTTCTCTCTTTCTTCTGAGGTAACTTTGATGTTTACATTTTTTAAAACAAATTAATTAATTTATTTTAATTGGAGGATAATTACTTTACAATGGGCTTCCCTGGTGACTAGGCTGGTAACGAATCCTCCTGCAGTGTGGGAGACCTGGGTTCGATCCCTGGGTTGGGAAAATTCCCTGGAGAAGGCATAGGCTACCCACTCCAGTATTCTGGCCTAGAGAATTCCATGGACTGTATAGTCCATGGTGTCGCAGAGAGTCAGACACAACTGAGTGACTTTCACTTTACTTTACAATATTGTGATGGTTTTTACCATAAATCAACACAAATCGGCTACAGGTATACATGTGTCCCCTCCACCCTGAACCCCCCTCCCACATCCCTGCCACCCCATCTCTCTGGGTTGTCCACCACTCTTTGGGTGCCCTGCTTCCTGCATTGAACTTGCACTGGTCATCTGTTTTACATATGGTAATATATATGTTTCAGTGCTATTCTCTCAAATTATCCCACCATCACCTTCTCCTACTGAGTCCAAAAGTCTGTTCTTTACATCTGTGTCTCCTTTGCTGCTGTGCTGGTAGGATCATTGGTACTGTCTTTCTTGTGGTACTGTCTTTCTTGATTCCATATATATGCCTTGATACACAGGGCTTGTCTTTCTGACTTCCTTCACTCTGTGTAATAGGACCCAGGTTCATCCATCTCATGAGAACTGACTCACATGTGTTCCTTCTTATAACTTAGTAATATTCCATTGTGTATATGTACCAGAACTTCCTTATTCATTCATCTGCTGATGGACATCTAAGTTGCTTCCATGTCCTAGCTATTGTAAATAGTGCTGCAATGAACATTGGAGTACATGTGTCTCTTTCAGTTCTGGTTTCCTTGGGGTGTATTCCCAGCGATGAGATTGCTGGGTTTATATGCACAAATTTATATGACTTCAGCAAAAATACATTTATAAGCCCTCATCAAGATATGGAGCATTACCATCATTCCAGAAAATCTTCTCATGTCCCTTCCCTGTAGTTTTGCTAGATTTTACAGAACACCCAGTTAAATTTGAATTTCAGTGAAACAATGGATAAATATTTAATATAATAATGTCTCAAATGTTCCATAGGATATACTTATGCAAAAAAATTCTTTGCAGTTTATCTGAAATTCAAATTTAACTAGAAATCCTGTGTTCTATCTGGCAGCTCTATTTTGTAGTAAATTCTTGCCTCATCTCCCAGAGGAAGTTACTATTCTGATGTTTTTCCACCATAGATTTTGCCCATTTCAGAACTTCATATAAAAGGAATTGCGCTATATGTATTCTTTTCTGTAAGGCATTTTTTCACTCAGCATACAGTTTTGAGATTCATCCATAGTGTTTATGTGCATCATGAATTTGTTCCTTTTTATTATTGACTATTGTTCCATAATATAAATATACTACTATTTATTAATTTATTCTTCACCTTGGATTTTTATCCAGTTTCTTTCTATCATGAATAAGCTGCTATGAGCCAACAATGGCTGCCAATTAAGTTCTTGACAAAGTCCCAACTCTTTGACATGGCTCATTCTGTGATTTCCTTACCTCCCCACTGATCTCACCACACACCTCTCTTTTTTTTAAGCTCACCACTCTCCGATCATACTCCCTTCAGTGTCCTGAAGCTTTTATGCTGCTTCTCCCTTTGGCCTTTACATGCAGTTCCTTCCATCTGCCTCATGGACTCAATGGCTTTGAGTCTGAGCAAACTCTGGGAGACGGTGAAGGACAGGGATAGCTGCCTGCGAGTTTGGCATGGTAGAATTGTACCTAAGCTGTCTCCCTCTGGTATCAGGTGAAGGAACAACTGGAGGAGAAAGAAAGAAATCTTTTTTTTTTTTTTTTTAAATTTATTTATTTATTTTTAATTTTTACTTTACAATTCTGTATTGGTTTTGGCATAGATTGACATGAATCCACCACAGGTGCACATGCGTTCCCAAACATGAACCCCCCTCCCACCCCCCTCCCCACAACATCTCTCTGGGTCATCCCCGCGCGTCAGCCCCAAGCGTGTCATATCCTGCATCAGACATAGACTGGCATTTCGATTCTTACATGTTATTATACATGTTTCAATGCCATTCTCTCAAATCATCACACCCTCTCCCTCTCCCTCTGAGTCCAAAAGTCCGCT
>NW_024070203.1:84853820-84859164 GCF_014754425.2 Oryx dammah | reverse complement strand
TCACACCCTCTCCCTCTCCCTCTGAGTCCAAAAGTCCGCTATACACATCTGTGTCTTTTTTGCTGTCCTGCATACAGGGTCATCATTGCCATCTTCCTAAATTCCATATATATGTGTTAGTATACTGTATTGGTGTTTTTCTTTCTGGCTCACTTCACTCTGTATAATTGGCTCCAGTTTCATCCATCTCATCAGAACTGATTCAAATGTATTCTTTTTAATGGCTGAGTAATACTCCATTGTGTATATGTACCACAGCTTTCTTATCCATTCATCTACTGATGGACATCTAGGTTGTTTCCATGTCCTGGCTATTATAAACAGTGCTGCGATGAACATTGGGGTACATGTGTTTCTTTCAATTCTGGTTTCCTCTCTGTGTATGCCCAACAGTGGGATTGCTGGGTCATAAGGCATTTCTATTTGCAATTTTTTAAGGAATCTCCACACTGTTCTCCATAGTGGCTGTACTAGTTTGCATTCCCACCAACAATGTAGGAGGGTTCCCTTCTCTCCACACCCTCTCCAGCATTTATTGCTTGCAGATTTTTGGATCGCAGACATTCTGACTGGTGTGAAGTGGTACCTCATTGTGGTTTTGATTTGCATTTCTCTAATAATGAGTGATGTTGAGCATCTTTTCATGTGTTTGTTAGCCATCCGTATGTCTTCTTTGGAGAAATGTCTATTTAGTTCTTCGGCCCATTTTTTTATTGGGTCGTTTATTTTTCTGGAATTGAGCTGCAGGAGTTGCTTGTATATTTTTGAGATTAGTTGTTTGTCAGTTGCTTCATTTGCTATTATTTTCTCCCATTCGGAAGGCTGTCTTTTCAGTTTGCTTATGTTTTCCTTTGTTGTGCAGAAGCTTTTCATTTTAATTAGATCCCATTTGTTTATTTTTGCTTTTATTTCCAGAATTCTGGGAGGTGGATCGTAGAGGATCCTGCTGTGGTTTATGTCAGAGAGTGTTTTGCCTATGTTCTCCTCTAACAGTTTTATAGTTTCTGGTCTTACATTTAGATCTTTAATCCATTTTGAGTTTATCTTTGTGTGCGGTGTTAGAAAGTGATCTAGCTTCATTCTTTTACAAGTGGTTGACCAGTTTTCCCAGCACCACTTGTTAAAGAGATTGTCTTTACTCCATTGTATATTCTTGCCTCCTTTGTCAAAGATAAGGTGTCCATATGTATGTGGATTTATCTCTGGGCTTTCTGTTTTGTTCCATTGATCTATATGTCTGTCTTTGTGCCAATACCAAACTGTCTTGATGACTGTGGCTTTGTAGTAGAGCCTGAAGTCAGGCAAATTGATTCCTCCAGTTCCATCCTTCTTTCTCAAGATTGCTTTGGCTATTCGTGGTTTTTTGTATTTCCATACAAATCTTGAAATTATTTGTTCTAGTTCTGTGAAAAATATCGCCGGTATCTTGATAGGGATTGCATTGAATTTGTAAATTGCTTTGGGTAATATACTCATTTTCACTATATTGATTCTTCCGATCCATGAGCATGGTATATTTCTCCATCTATTAGTGTCCTCTTTGATTTCTTTCATCAGTGTTTTAAAGTTTTCTGTATATAGGTCTTTAGTTTCTTTAGGTAGGTATATTCCTAAGTATTTTATTCTTTTTGTTGCAATGGTGAATGGAATTGTTTCCTTAATTTCTTCTACTTTCTCATTATTAGTGTATACGAATGCAAGGGATTTCTGTGTGTTGATTTTATATCCTGCAACTTTACTATATTCATTAATTAGCTCTAGTAATTTTCTGGTAGAGTCTTTAGTGTTTTCTATGTAGAGGATCATGTCATCTGCAAACAGTGAGAGTTTTACTTCTTCTTTTCCAATTTGGATTCCTTTTATTTCTTTTTCTGCTCTGATTGCTGTGGCTAAAACTTCCAGAACTATGTTGAATAGTAGTGGTGAAAGTGGGCACCCTTGTCTTGTTCCTGACTTAAGGGGAAATGCTTTCAATTTTTCACCATTGAGGATAATGTTTGCTGTGGGTTTGTCATATATAGCTTTTATTATATTGAGGTATGTTCCTTCTATTCCTGCTTTCTGGAGAGTTTTTATCATAAATGGATGTTGAATTTTGTCAAAGGCCTTCTCTGCATCTATTGAGATAATCATATGGTTTTTATTTTTCAATTTGTTAATGTGGTGAATTACATTGATTGATTTGCGGATGTTGAAGAATCCTTGCATCCCTGGGATAAAGCCCACTTGGTCATGGTGTACGATCTTTTTAATGTGTTGTTGGATTCTGATTGCTAGAATTTTGTTGAGGATTTTTGCATCTATGTTCATCAGTGATATTGGCCTGTAGTTTTCCTTTTTTGTAGTATCTTTGTCAGGTTTTGGTATTAGGGTGATGGTGGCCTCATAGAATGAGTTGGGAAGTTTCCCTTCCTCTGCAATTTTCTGGAAGAGTTTGAGTAGGATAGGTGTTAACTCTTCTCGAAATTTTTGGTAGAATTCAGCTGTGAAGCCGTCTGGACCTGGGCTTTTGTTTGCTGGAAGATTTCTGATTACAGTTTCAATTTCCGTGCTTGTGATGGGTCTGTTAAGATTGTCTATTTCTTCCTGGTTTAGTTTTGGAAAATTGTATTTTTCTAAGAATTTGTCCATTTCTTCCAGGTTGTCCATTTTATTGGCATATAATTGCTGATAGTAGTCTCTTATGATCCTTTGTATTTCTGTGTTGTCTGTTGTGATCTCTCCATTTTCATTTCTAATTTTATTGATTTGATTTTTCTCTCTTTGCTTCTTGATGAGTCTGGCTAATGGTCTGTCAATTTTATTTATCCTTTCAAAGAACCAGCTTTTGGCTTTGTTGATTTTTGCTATGGTCTCTTTTGTTTCTTTTGCATTTATTTCTGCCCTAATTTTTAAGATTTCTTTCCTTCTGCTAACTCTGGGGTTCTCTAATTCTTCCTTTTCTAGTTGCTTTAGGTGTAGAGTTAGGTTATTTATTTGACTTTTTTCTTGTTTCTTGAGGTATGCCTGTATTGCTATGAACTTTCCTCTTAGCACTGCTTTTATAGTGTCCCACAGGTTTTGGGTTGTTGTGTTTTCATTTTCATTAGTTTCTATGCATATTTTGATTTCTTCTGTGATTTGTTGGTTATTCAGAAGCGTGTTGTTCAGCCTCCATATGTTGGAATTTTTAATAGGTTTCCTCCTGTAATTGAGATCTAATCTTAGTGCATTATGGTCAGAAAAGATGCTTGGAATGATTTCGATTTTTTTGAATTTATCAAGGTTATATTTATGGCCCAGGATGTGATCTATCCTCGAGAAGGTTCCATGAGCACTTGAGAAAAAGGTGAAATTCATTGTTTTGGGGTGAAATGTCCTATAGATATCAATTAGGTCTAACTGGTCTAATGTATCATTTAAAGTTTGCGTTTCTTTGTTAATTTTCTGTTTAGTTGATCTGTCCATATGTGTGAGTGGGGTATTAAAGTCTCCCACTATTATTGTGTTGTTGTTAATTCCCCTTTCATACTTGTTAGCATTTGTCCTACATATTGCGGTGCTCCTATATTGGGTGCATATATATTTATAATTGTTATATCTTCTTCTTGGATTGATCCTTTGATCATTATGTAGTGGCCTTCTTTGTCTCTTTTCACAGCCTTTGTTTTAAAGTCTATTTTATCGGATATGAGTATTGCCACTCCTGCTTTCTTTTGGTCTCTATTTGCATGGAATATCTTTTTCCAACCCTTCACTTTCAGTCTGTATGTGTCCCTTGTTTTGAGGTGGGTCTCTTGTAAGCAGCATATAGAGGGTTCTTGTTTTTGTATCCAATCGGCCAGTCTTTGCCTTTTGGTTGAGGCATTCAATCCATTTACGTTTAAGGTAATTATTGATAATTATGATCCCGTTGCCATTTGTTTTATTATTTTGGGTTCGGGTTTATACTCCCTTTTTGTGTTTCCTGTCTAGAGAATATCCTTTAGAATTTGTTGGAGAGCTGGTTTGGTGGTGCTGAATTCTCTCAGCTTTTGCTTGTCTGTAAAGCTTTTGATTTCTCCTTCATATTTGAATGAGATCCTTGCTGGGTATAGTAATCTGGGCTGTAGGTTATTTTCTTTCATCACTTTAAGTATGTCTTGCCATTCCCTCCTGGCCTGAAGAGTTTCTATTGAGAGATCAGCTGTTATCCTTATGGGAATCCCCTTGTGTGTTATTTGTTGTTTTCCCCTTGCTGCTTTTAATAGTTGTTCTTTGTGTTTGATCTTTGTTAATTTGATTAATATGTGTCTTGGGGTGTTTCGCCTTGGGTTTATCCTATTTGGGACTCTCTGGGTTTCTTGGACTTGGGTGATTATTTCCTTCCCCATTTTAGGGAAGTTTTCAACTATTATCTCCTCAAGGATTTTCTCATGGTCTTTCTTTTTGTCTTCTTCTTCTGGGACTCCCTATAATTCGAATGTTGGAGCGTTTCATATTGTCCTGGAGGTCTCTGAGATTGTCCTCATTTCTTTTAATTCGTTTTTCTTTTTTCCTCTCTGATTCATTTATTTCTACCATTCTGTCTTCTATTTCACTAATCCTATCTCTGCCTCCGTTATTCTATTATTTGTTGCCTCCAGAGTGTTTCTGATCTCATTTATTGCATTATTCATTGTATATTGACTCTTTTTTATTTCTTCTAGGTCCTTATTGAACCTTTCTTGCATCTTCTCAATCCTTGTCTCTAGGGTATTTATCTGTGATTCCATTTTGACTTCAAGATTTTGGATCATTTTCACTATCAATATTCGGAATTCTTTCTCAGGTAGATTCCCTATCTCTTCCTCTTTTGTCTGGTTTGGTGGGCATTTCTCCTGCTCCTTTACCTGTTGGGTATTCCTCTGTCTCTTCATCTTGGTTATATTGCTGCGTTTGGAATGGCCTTTTTATATTCTGGTAATTTGTGGAGTTCTCTTTATTGTGGAGCTTCCTCACTGTGGGTGGGGTTGTATCAGTGGCTTGTCCAGGTTTCCTGGTTAGGGAAGCTTGTGTTGGAGGTCTGGTGGGTGGAGCTGGGTTTCTTCTCTCTGGAGAGCAGTGGAGTGACCAGTAATGGGTTATGAGACGTCTAAAGTTTTGGAGTAACTTTGAACTGCCTGTATATTGAAGCTCAGGGGTGTGTTCCTGTGTTGCTGGAGAATTTGTGTGATATGTCTTGCTCTGGAACTTGTTGGCCCTTGGGTGGAGCTTTGTTTCAGTGTAGGTTTGGAGGCATTTGATGAGCTCCTATTGCTTAATGTTCCCTGAATTCAGGAGTTCTCTGATGTTCTCAAGCTTTGGACTTAAGCCTCCTGCTTCTGGTTTTCGGTTTTATTTTTAC
>NW_024070203.1:84138924-84144889 GCF_014754425.2 Oryx dammah | reverse complement strand
GGACATCTAGGTTGTTTCCATGTCCTGGCTATTATAAACAGTGCTGCAATGAACATTGGGGTACATGTGTCTCTTTCAATTCTGGTTTCCTCAGTGTGTATGCCCAGCAGTGGGATTGCTGGGTCATAAGGCAGTTCTATTTGCAATTTTTTAAGGAATCTCCACACTGTTCTCCATAGTGGCTGTACTAGTTTGCATTCCCACCAACAGTGTAGGAGGGTTCCCTTCTCTCCACACCCTCTCCAGCATTTATTGCTTGCAGATTTTTGGATCGCAGACATTCTGACTGGTGTGAAGTGGTACCTCATTGTGGTTTTGATTTGCATTTCTCTAATAATGAGTGATGTTGAGCATCTTTTCATGTGTTTGTTAGCCATCCGTATGTCTTCTTTGGAGAAATGTCTATTTAGTTCTTTGGCCCATTTTTTGATTGGGTCGTTTATTTTTCTGGAATTGAGCTGCAGGAGTTGCTTGTATATTTTTGAGATTAGTTGTTTGTCAGTTGCTTCATTTGCTATTATTTTCTCCCATTCGGAAGGCTGTCTTTTCACTTTGCTTATGTTTTCCTTTGTTGTGCAGAAGCTTTTAATTTTAATTAGATCCCATTTGTTTATTTTTGCTTTTATTTCCAGAATTCTGGGAGGTGGATCATAGAGGATCCTGCTGTGGTTTATGTCAGAGAGTGTTTTGCCTATGTTCTCCTCTAAGAGTTTTATAGTTTCTGGTCTTACATTTAGATCTTTAATCCATTTTGAGTTTATCTTTGTGTGCGGTGTTAGAAAGTGATCTAGCTTCATTCTTTTACAAGTGGTTGACCAGTTTTCCCAGCACCACTTGTTAAAGAGATTGTCTTTACTCCATTGTATATTCTTGCCTCCTTTGTCAAAGATAAGGTGTCCATATTTATGTGGATTTATCTCTGGGCTTTCTATTTTGTTCCATTGATCTATGTGTCTGTCTTTGTGCCAATACCATACTGTCTTGATGACTGTGGCTTTGTAGTAGAGCCTGAAGTCAGGCAAATTGATTCCTCCAGTTCCATCCTTCTTTCTCAAGATTGCTTTGGCTATTCGTGGTTTTTTGTATTTCCGTACAAATCTTGAAATTATTTGTTCTAGTTCTGTGAAAAATATCGCCGGTATCTTGATAGGGATTGCATTGAATTTGTAAATTGCTTTGGGTAATATACTCATTTTCAGTATATTGATTCTTCCGATCCATGAGCATGGTATATTTCTCCATCTATTAGTGTCCTCTTTGATTTCTTTCATCAGTGTTTTAAAGTTTTCTGTATATAGGTCTTTAGTTTCTTTAGGTAGATATATTCCTAAGTATTTTATTCTTTTTGTTGCAATGGTGAATGGAATTGTTTCCTTAATTTCTTCTTCTACTTTCTCATTATTAGTGTATACGAATGCAAGGGATTTCTGTGTGTTGATTTTATATCCTGCAACTTTACTATATTCATTAATTAGCTCTAGTAATTTTCTGGTAGAGTCTTTAGTGTTTTCTATGTAGAGGATCATGTCATCTGCAAACAGTGAGAGTTTTACTTCTTCTTTTCCAATTTGGATTCCTTTTATTTCTTTTTCTGCTCTGATTGCTGTGGCTAAAACTTCCAGAACTATGTTGAATAGTAGTGGTGAAAGTGGGCACCCTTGTCTTGTTCCTGACTTTAGGGGAAATGCTTTCAATTTTTCACCATTGAGGATAATGTTTGCTGTGGGTTTGTCATATATAGCTTTTATTATATTGAGGTATGTTCCTTCTATTCCTGCTTTCTGGAGAGTTTTTATCATAAATGGATGTTGAATTTTGTCAAAGGCCTTCTCTGCATCTATTGAGATAATCATATGGTTTTTATTTTTCAATTTGTTAATGTGGTGAATTACATTGATTGATTTGCGGATGTTGAAGAATCCTTGCATCCCTGGGATAAAGCCCACTTGGTCATGGTGTACGATCTTTTTAATGTGTTGTTGGATTCTGATTGCTAGAATTTTGTTGAGGATTTTTGCATCTATGTTCATCAGTGATATTGGCCTGTAGTTTTCCTTTTTTGTAGTATCTTTGTCAGGTTTTGGTATTAGGGTGATGGTGGCCTCATAGAATGAGTTTGGAAGTTTCCCTTCCTCTGCAATTTTCTGGAAGAGTTTGAGTAGGATAGGTGTTAACTCTTCTCAAAATTTTTGGTAGAATTCAGCTGTGAAGCCGTCTGGACCTGGGCTTTTGTTTGCTGGAAGATTTCTGATTACAGTTTCAATTTCCGTGCTTGTGATGGGTCTGTTAAGATTGTCTATTTCTTCCTGGTTTAGTTTTGGAAAATTGTATTTTTCTAAGAATTTGTCCATTTCTTCCAGGTTGTCCATTTTATTGGCATATAATTGCTGATAGTAGTCTCTTATGATCCTTTGTATTTCTGTGTTGTCTGTTGTGATCTCTCCATTTTCATTTCTAATTTTATTGATTTGATTTTTCTCTCTTTGCTTCTTGATGAGTCTGGCTAATGGTCTGTCAATTTTATTTATCCTTTCAAAGAACCAGCTTTTGGCTTTGTTGATTTTTGCTATGGTCTCTTTTGTTTCTTTTGCATTTATTTCTGCCCTAATTTTTAAGATTTCTTTCCTTCTGCTAACTCTGGGGTTCTCTAATTCTTCCTTTTCTAGTTGCTTTAGGTGTAGAGTTAGGTTATTTATTTGACTTTTTTCTTGTTTCTTGAGGTATGCTGTATTGCTATGAACTTTCCTCTTAGCACTGCTTTTATAGTGTCCCACAGGTTTTGGGTTGTTGTGTTTTCATTTTCATTAGTTTCTATGCATATTTTGATTTCTTTTTTGATTTCTTCTGTGATTTGTTGGTTATTCAGAAGCGCGTTGTTCAGCCTCCATATGTTGGAATTTTTAATAGGTTTCCTCCTGTAATTGAGATCTAATCTTAGTGCATTATGGTCAGAAAAGATGCTTGGAATGATTTCGATTTTTTTGAATTTATCAAGGTTATATTTATGGCCCAGGATGTGATCTATCCTGGAGAAGGTTCCATGAGCACTTGAGAAAAAGGTGAAATTCATTGTTTTGGGGTGAAATGTCCTATAGATATCAATTAGGTCTAACTGGTCTAATGTATCATTTAAAGTTTGCGTTTCTTTGTTAATTTTCTGTTTAGTTGATCTGTCCATAGGTGTGAGTGGGGTATTAAAGTCTCCCACTATTATTGTGTTGTTGTTAATTTCCCCTTTCATACTTGTTAGCATTTGTCCTACATATTGCGGTGCTCCTATATTGGGTGCATATATATTTATAATTGTTATATCTTCTTCTTGGATTGATCCTTTGATCATTATGTAGTGGCCCTCTTTGTCTCTTTTCACAGCCTTTGTTTTAAAGTCTATTTTATCGGATATGAGTATTGCCACTCCTGCTTTCTTTTGGTCTCTATTTGCATGGAATATCTTTTTCCAACCCTTCACTTTCAGTCTGTATGTGTCCCTTGTTTTGAGGTGGGTCTCTTGTAAGCAGCATATAGAGGGTTCTTGTTTTTGTATCCAATCGGCCAGTCTTTGCCTTTTGGTTGGGGCATTCAATCCATTTACGTTTAAGGTAATTATTGATAAGTATGATCCCGTTGCCATTTGTTTTATTATTTTGGGTTTGGGTTTATACTCCCTTTTTGTGTTTCCTGTCTAGAGAATATCCTTTAGAATTTGTTGGAGAGCTGGTTTGGTGGTGCTGAATTCTCTCATCTTTTGCTTGTCTGTAAAGCTTTTGATTTCTCCTTCGTATTTGAATGAGATCCTTGCTGGGTATAGTAATCTGGGCTGTAGGTTATTTTCTTTCATCACTTTAAGTGTCTTGCCATTCCCTCCTGGCCTGAAGAGTTTCTATTGAGAGATCAGCTGTTATCCTTATGGGAATCCCCTTGTGTGTTATTTGTTGTTTTTCCCTTGCTGCTTTTAATAGTTGTTCTTTGTGTTTGATCTTTGTTAATTTGATTAATATGTGTCTTGGGGTGTTTCGCCTTGGGTTTATCCTATTTGGGACTCTCTGGGTTTCTTGGACTTGGGTGATTATTTCCTTCCCCATTTTAGGGAAGTTTTCAACTATTATCTCCTCAAGTATTTTCTCATGGTCTTTCTTTTTGTCTTCTTCTTCTGGGACTCCTATAATTCGAATGTTGGAGCGTTTCATATTGTCCTGGAGGTCTCTGAGATTGTCCTCATTTCTTTTAATTTGTTTTTCTTTTTTCCTCTCTGATTCATTTATTTCTACCATTCTGTCTTCTATTTCACTAATCCTATCTTCTGCCTCCGTTATTCTATTATTTGTTGCCTCCAGAGTGTTTCTGATCTCATTTATTGCATTATTCATTGTATATTGACTCTTTTTTATTTCTTCTAGGTCCTTGTTGAACCTTTCTTGCATCTTCTCAATCCTTGTCTCTAGGGTATTTATCTGTGATTCCATTTTGACTTCAAGATTTTGGATCATTTTCACTATCAATATTCGGAATTCTTTCTCAGGTAGATTCCCTATCTCTTCCTCTTTTGTCTGGTTTGGTGGGCATTTCTCCTGCTCCTTTACCTGTTGGGTATTCCTCTGTCTCTTCATCTTGGTTATATTGCTGCGTTTGGAATGGCCTTTTTATATTCTGGTAATTTGTGGAGTTCTCTTTATTGTGGAGCTTCCTCACTGTGGGTGGGGTTGTATCAGTGGCTTGTCAAGGTTTCCTGGTTAGGGAGGCTTGTGTTGGAGGTCTGGTGGGTGGAGCTGGGTTTCTTCTCTCTGGAGTGCAGTGGAGTGACCAGTAATGGGTTATGAGACGTCTAAAGTTTTGGAGTAACTTTGAACTGCCTGTATATTGAAGCTCAGGGATGTGTTCCTGTTTTGCTGGAGAATTTGTGTGATATGTCTTGCTCTGGAACTTGTTGGCCCTTGGGTGGAGCTTTGTTTCAGTGTAGGTTTGGAGGCATTTGATGAGCTCCTATTGCTTAATGTTCCCTGAATTCAGGAGTTCTCTGATGTTCTCAAGCTTTGGACTTAAGCCTCCTGCTTCTGGTTTTCGGTTTTATTTTTACGGTGGTCTCTAGACTTCTCCATCTATACAGCACCAATGATATAGTATCTAGGCTAAAGATGAAAGGTTTCTCCACATTGAGGGGCACCCAGAGAGGTTCACTGGGTTACACGGAGAAGAGAAGAGGGAGGGGGTAGTTAGAGGTGACTGGAATGAGATGCGGTGAGATCAAAAGAGGAGAGAGCAAGCTAGTCAATAGTCACTTCCTTATGTGCGCTCCATAGTCTGGACCTCTCAGCGGTATTTACGGAGTTATACAGGGGAGAGGAGAGAGAGGAAGTAGACAGAGGTGGCCAGGAGGGTAAGAGAGAGGAATGAAAAGGAGAGAGACAGGTCCAGCCAGTAATCAGTTCCTTAGGTGCTCTCCACCATCTAGAACACACAAAGAATCAGAGTTGGATATAGAAGAGATGGGGGGAGGGGGGGAAGAGACAGAAGCCACCTGGTGGAGAAAAAGGAGAGTCCAAAAGGAGGAGAGAGTGGTCAAGCCAGTAATCTCGCTGTCAGGTAAGACTGGGTTATGAAATGTACAAGATTGACAACAAAAACCGAAAAGCAAAGATTAAAAACCTAGAGTAGAGGTTAGATTTTCAAAAATACAATGTTAAAGAGACGAAGCAGAAGGAAGAAAGAAAAAAAAGAGAAAAGATAAAAAAAAATAATAATATTAAGCAAAAGAAATAAGGAAAAAAAATAAGGAAAAAAATATATATAAGAAAAAAAAAAACCAAGATTAAAAAAAAAATACCAACAACAACCACGCGAAGACTATATATGATGTTTGCTTTAAAAAAGTAGAGTCTTTTTTTTTTTGAAAAGTAATAGTTATAGAAATATAAAGTAGAGAAATAGAAGACTTAACAGTTAAAAAAAAAGTTTGAGAAAAAAAAAA